>NW_027307904.1:300000-398000 GCF_047496885.1 Scyliorhinus torazame | reverse complement strand
TCCCCAGCAGCCGCGGTCCCCCCTCCCCCCCAGCAACCGCGGTCCCCCCTCCCCCAGCAGCCGCGGTCCCCCTCCCCAGCAGCCGCGGTCCCCTCCCCCAGCAGCCGCGGTCCCCCCTCCCCCCAGCAGCCACGGTCCCCCTCCCCCAGCAGCCGCGGTCCCCCTCACCCAGCAACCGCGGTCGCCCTCCCGCAGCAGCCGCGTCCACCTCCCCTCCCCCAGCAGCCGCGGTCCCCCTCCCCCAGCAGCCGCAGCCCCCCTCCCCCTCCCCAGCAACCGCGGTCCCCCTCCCCCAGCAGCCCGCGGTCCTCCTCCCCAGCAGCCGCGGTCCCCCTGCCCTCCCCCAGCAGCCGCGGTCCCCTCCCCAGCAGCCGCGGTCCCCCTCCCCAGCAGCTGCGGTCCCCCTCCCCAGCAGCCGCGGTCCCCCTCCCCTCCCCCAGCAGCCACGGTGCCCCTCCCCCAAGAAGCCGCTGTCCCCCTCCCCAGCAGACGCGGTCCCCCTCCCCAGCAGACACGGTCCCCCCTCCCCCAAGCAGCCGCGGTCCCCCTCCCCCAGCAGCCGCGGTCCCCCTCCCCACAGCAGCCGCGGTCCACCTCCCCGCAGCAGCCGCGGTCCCCCTCCCCCAGCAGCCGCGGCCCCCCCTCCACAGCCAGCCGCGGTCCCCCTCCCCAGCAGCCGCGGTCCCCCTCCCCAGCAGCCGCGGTCCCCCTGCCCCAGCAACCGCGGTCCCCCTCCCCCAGCAGCCGCGGTCCCCTTCCCCCAGCAGCCCGCGGTCCCCCTCCCCCAGCAGCCGCGGTCCCCTCCCCCAGCAGCCGCGGTCCCCCTCCCCCAGCAGCCGCGGTCCCCCTCCCCCAGCAGCCGCGGTCCCCCTCCCCCAGCAGCCGCGGTCCCCCTCCCCCAGCAGCCGCGGTCCCCCTCCCCCTCCCCCAGCAGCCGCGGTCCCCCTCCCCCAGCAGCCGCGGTCCCCCCTCCCCCAGCAGCCGCAAGTCCCCCCTCCCCCAGCAGCCGCGGTCCCCCTCCCCCAGCAGCCACGGTCCCCCTCCCCAAGCAGCCGCGGTCCCCCTCCCCAGCAGCCGCGGTCCCCATCGCCCAGCAGCCGCGGTCCCCCTCCCCCCCACAGCAGCCGCGGTCCCCCTCCCCCAGCAGCCGCGGTCCCCTGCCCCCAGCAGCCGCGGACCCCCTCCCCCAGCAGCCACGGTCCCCCTCCCCCAGCAGCCGCGGTCCCCCTCACCCAGCAGCCGCGGTCCCCTGCCCCCAGCAGCCGCGGACCCCCTCCCCCAGCAGCCACGGGTCCCCCCTCCCCAGCAGCCGCGGTCCCCCCTCCCCCTGCAGCCGCGGTCCCCCTCCCCAGCAGCCGCGGTCCCCCTCCCCTACCCCAGCAGCCGCGGCCCCCCTCCCCCTCCCCAGCAACTGCGGTCCCCCTCCCCCCAGCAGCCGCGGTCCCCCTGCCCTCCCCCAGCAGCCGCGGTCCCCCCTCCCCCAGCAGCCGCGGTCCCCTCCCCAGCAGCCGCGGTCCCCCTCCCCAGCAGCCGCGGTCCCCCTCCCCAGCAGCCGCGGTCCCCCTCCCCTCCCCCAGCATCCATGGTCCCCCTCCCCCAGAAGCCGCTGTCCCCCTCCCAGCAGACGCGGTCCCCCTCCCCCAGCAGCCGCGGTCCCCCTCCCCTCCCCAGCAGCCGCGGTCCCCCTCCCCAGCAGCCGCGGTCCCCCTCCCCCAGCAGCCGCGGTCCCCCTCCCCCAGCAGCCGCGGTCCCCCTCCCCCAGCAGCCGCGGTCCCCCCTCCCCCAGCAGCCCCGCTCCCCCTCCCCAGCAGCCGCGGTCCCCCTCCCCAGCAGCCGCGGTCCCCCTCCCCCAGCAGCCGCGGTCCCCCTCCCCCAACAGCCGCGGTCCCCCTCCCCCAGCAGCCGCGGTCCCCCTCCCCAGCAGCCGCGGTCCCCCTCCCCAAGCAGCCGCGGTCCCCCTCCCCCAGCAGCCCCGGTCCCCCTCCCCCAGCAGCCGCGGTCCCCCTCCCCAGCAGCCGCGGTCGCCCTCCCCCTCCCCCAGCAGCCGCGGTCCCCCTCCCCAGCAGCCACGGTCCCCCTCCCCCAGCAGCCGCGGTCCCCCCTCCCCCAGCAGCCGCGGTCCCCCTCCCCCAGCAGCCGCGGTCCCCCTCCCCCAGCAGCCGCGGTCCCCCTCCCCCAGCAGCCGCGGTCCACCTCCCCAGCAGCCGCGGTCCCCCCTCCCCCAGCAGTCCCGCTCCCCCTCCCCCAGCAGCCGCGGTCCCCCTCCCCAGCAGCCGCGGTCCCCCCTCCCTCAACAGCCGTGGTCCCCCTCCCCCAGCAGCCGTGGGTCCCCCTCCCCAGCAGCCGCGGTCCCCCTCCCCAGCAGACGCGGACCCCCTCCCCCCAGCAGCCGCGGTCCCCCTCCCCCAGCAGCCCCGGTCCCCCTTCCCCAGCAGCCGCGGTCCCCCTCCCCCAGCAGCCGCGGTCCCCCCCTCCCCCAGCAGCCACGGTCCCCCTCCCCCAGCAGCCGCGGTCCCCCTCCCCCTCCCCCAGAAGCCGCGGTCCCCCTCCCCAGCAGCCACGGCCCCCCTCCCCCAGCCAGCCGCGGTCCCCCTCCCCCCAGCAGCCGCGGTCTCCCTCCCCCAACAGCCGCGGTCCCCCTCCCCCTCCCCCAGCAGCCGCGGTCCCCCCTCCCCCCTCCCCCAGCAGCCACGGTCCCCCTCCCCCAGCAGCCGCGGTCCCGCTCCCCAGCAGCCGCGGCCCCCCTCCCCCAGCAAGCGGTCCTCCTCCCCCAGCAGCCGCGGTCCCCCTCCCCAGCAGCTGCGGTCCCCCTCCCCAGCAGCCGCGGTCTCCCTCCCCCAGCAGCCGCGGTCCCCCTCCCCCTCCCCCAGCAGCCACGGTCCCCCACCCCCAGCAGCCGCGGTCCCCCTCCCCCAGCAGCCGCGGTGCCCCCTCCCCCAGCAGCGCGGTCCCCCTCCCCAGCAGCCGCGGTCACCCTCCCCCAGCAGCCGCGGTCCCCCTCCCCCAGTAGCCGCGGTCCCCCTCCCCCAGCAGCCGCGGTCCCCCTCCCCCAGCAGCCGCGGTCCCCCTCCCCCAGCAGCCGCGGTCCCCCTCCCCCAGCAGCCGTGGTCCCCTCCCCAGCAGCCGCGGTCCCCCTCCCCCAGCAGCCGCGGTTCCCCTCCCCAGCAGCCGCGGTCCCCCTCCCCCCAGCAGCCGCGGTCCCCCTCCCCCAGCAACCGCGGTCCCCCTCCCCCAGCAGCCGCGGTCCCCCTCCCCCAGCAGCCGCGGTCCCCCCTCCCCCAGCAGCCGCGGTCCCCCTCCCCCAGCAGCCGCGGTCCCCCCTCCCCCAGCAGCCGCGGTCCCCCTCCCCCCAGCAGCCGCGGTCCCCCTCCCCAGCAGCCGCGGTCCCCCCTCCCCAGCAGCCGCGGTCCCCCTCCCCAGCAGCCGCGGTCCCCCTCCCCCCAGCAGCCGCGGCCCCCCTCCCCCAGCAGCCGCGGTCCCCCTCCCCCAGCAGCCGCGGTCCCCCTCCCCCAGCAGCCGCGGTCCCCCTCCCCCAGCAGCCGCGGTCCCCCTCCCCCAGCAGCCGCGGTCCCCCTCCCCCAGCAACCGCGGTCCCCCTCCCCCAGCAGCCGCGGTCCCCCCTCCCCCAGCAGCCGCGGTCCCCCTCCCCCAGCAGCCGCGGTCCCCCTCCCCCAGCAGCCGCGGTCCCCCTCCCCAGCAGCCGCGGTCCCCCTCCCCAGCAGCCGTGGTCCCCCTCCCCCAGCAGCCGCGGTCCCCCTCCCCCAGCAGCCGCGGTCCCCCTCCCCCAGCAGCCGCGGTCCCCCTCCCCCAGCAGCCGCGGTCCCCCTCCCCCAGCAGCCGCGGTCCCCCTCCCAGCAGCCGCGGTCCCCCTCCCCCAGCAGCCGCGGTCCCCCTCCCCCAGCAGCCGCGGGCCCCCTCCCCCAGCAGCCGCGATTCCCCTCCCCCAGCAGCATTGTCTCGGGTCGGACAGTTTGATGGTGCTGTTTATTTGATGTGTATATAATGTTTATTTGGATCTGTTTCCCTGAGATTGCCTGTCCTGCCCGCTCTTCCGCGGGCAGGGTGAGGCAGCGCCCGCCGCTGGCATCGGCCTGGAGCTGGGACACAACAAAGCAAAACAGACCAGAAGTAACTGATGGACAAAACAAAATGTGGGGAGTGCCCCAAACGGCGGGTGGAGCACAGCCCCAACAGAACAGGAAAAGAGACCAAACCTCACCCAATACCCGCCCAATGAAAGTGTGAGAATGGGGGTCGGTCCGGCAGCCCACCCCCTGCGGGGCCCAGCCAGCCCGGAAAGCTTCGAGTGTGCCCGTGGGCAGCGCCTGCCCCCGCTCCAGGGACCCCCGGCCGCCACCCAGCCCTTCCCACCGCACCCACCGCCCTCCGCCACCCAGCCCTTCCCACGGCACCCACAGCCCTCCCCACCCAGCCCTTCCCATGGCACCCACAGCCCAGCCCTCCGCCACCCAGCCCTTCCCACGGCACCCACAGCCCTCCGCCACCCAGCCCTTCCCACGGCACCCACAGCCCTCCGCCACCCAGCCCTTCCCACGGCAACCCACAGCCCTCCCCACCCAGCCCCTTCCCATGGCACCCACAGCCCAGCCCTCCGCCACCCAGCCCTTCCACGGCACCCACAGCCCTCCGCCACCCAGCCCTTCCCACGGCAACCCACAGCCCTCCCCACCCAGCCCTTCCCATGGCACCCACAGCCCAGCCCTCCGCCACCCCAGCCCTTCCCACGGCACCCACAGCCGTCCGCCACCCAGCCCTTCCCACGGCACCCACAGCCCGGCCCTCCCCACCCAGCCCTTCCCACGGCACCCACAGCCCTCCGCCACCCAGCCCTTCCCACGGCACCCACAGCCGTCCGCCACCCAGCCCTTCCCACGGCACCCACAGCCCTCCGCCACCCAGCCCTGCCCACGGCACCCACAGCCCTCCGCCACCCAGCCCTGCCCACGGCACCCACAGCCCTCCGCCACCCAGCCCTTCCCACGGCACCCACAGCCCTCCGCACCCAGCCCTTCCCACGGCACCCACAGCCCTCCGCCACCCAGCCCTGCCCACGGCACCCACAGCCCTCCGCCACCCAGCCCTTCCCACGGCACCCACTGCCCTCCACCACCCAGCCCTTCCCACGGCACCCACAGCCCGGCCCTCCACCACCCAGCCCTTCCCACGGCACCCACAGCCCTCCCCACCCAGCCCTTCCCACGGCACCCACAGCCCTCCGCCACCCAGCCCTTCCCACGGCACCCACAGCCCTCGCCACCCAGCCCTTCCCACGGCACCCACAGCCCGGCCCTCCGCCACCCAGCCCTGCCCACGGCACCCACAGCCCTCCGCCACCCAGCCCTGCCATGGCACCCACAGCCCGGCCCTCCGCCACCCCAGCCCTTCCCACGGCACCCACAGCCCTCCGCCACCCAGCCCTGCCCATGGCACCCACAGCCCAGCCCTCCGCCACCCAGCCCTTCCCACGGCACCCACAGCCCGGCCCTCCGCCGCCCAGCCCTGCCCACGGCACCCACCGCCCTCCCCACCCAGCCCTGCCCACGGCACCCACAGCCCTCCGCCACCCAGCCCTTCCCACGGCACCCACCGCCCCGGCCCTCCGCCACCCAGCCCTGCCCACGGCACCCACCGCCCTCCGCCACCCAGCCCTGCCCACGGCACCCACCGCCCTCCGCTCCGCCAGCCACCCGAATGGAGATTGGCGGAGGTGCGGATTCCTGAGCAGCGCCCTCCCTTACGACAGCCGCCACTCCTGACGGGGGAGAGCTGCGGCGCCTGGAGACCGTGTTCCAGACTTTGAGGAGGTCCTGGTACAAGACGGGCAGCGCCAACAGAGAGTTCCGAAGACCCTGCTGGTCCACAGACAGGAGCTGCACGTCGTAGTTCAGGCCGAGCCCCTGGGGGGAGAAATCCGTCGCCAGGGCCCCACCGTGGAGGAGGCTCAGCGTCCAGGTAACGCTGCAGAGTCTGAGGGTGGAAAGTGGCAGTCTGGGTGCGGAGGCACACCAGCGCCTGACCGCCCTCCGCCATCGGGAGACTCCAGACCTCCGCAGCGACCCCGTGCAGTCGATTGTCCCGGAGGAACCGAAGCCGGGCTCTCTGGATGGTGGGACAAAGCCAGGGGGGGGAGTCAGTGACCAGCCGGGACCACAGCATGGAGGCGATCAGCTGGTTTATGACGAGAACTCGGCCCCTGTGGGACAGCACTCGGAGCCGTCCTGTCCAGCGTCCCAGGCCAGCGGTGACCTTGGTCTCCAGCTCCTGCCCGTTCGCCGGCCAGGCTCCCTCTGCCGGGCAAAGATGGACTCCCAGGTCGAGGCTGTTGGTCCGACTCCAGCTGAAGGGCCCGAGCTCCTCCGGGAGGGGGTCCACCTGCCACGGACCCGACCAGGAGTCCGGAACATTTGGCCCAGTTGATCCATGCGGAGGACGCGGCGGAGTGACAGCTTGGCTCTCTCGCATCCTCCGGGGGTCCCGACGCTCGTCAGTGACCATGAGGAACACGGCATCAGCGTCCGCCGAGAGGACCCCCCCCCCCCGTCCGGCTCGCGTAGAACCAGCCCCGTGAACCCCCTCCGCAGGAGGCACAGGAAAGGCCCCACGCAGAGGGAATAATGTTGGCCGGACAGGGGGCAGCCCTGACGCACTCCTCTCCCAAAGCGAAGGGGCGCCGTCAGGGACCCGTTAACCTTAATCAGACTCTCCGAGGCGGCGGACAGTAACCGGATCCGGGCGACAAAATACCACCCGAACCCGAAAGCTCGCAGAGTCCCGAGCAAATCCCCGGGCCCACCCTGTCGAACGCCTTCTCCTGGTCAAGAGACAGGAGGCGCTCGACATACCTGGTCCCGTGTCTGTTCTTCTTTTCTGTTTTCTGTTTATTTGTTTTATATAAGGCGGGAACCGGAAGTTCGACCTCTGGCAAGTCCCCCCCCCCCAACCAATAAATTCTGGTGGAGAGGAAACCCTGAGACACTACACGTGTAGTGTCTCCCACCCGCCCTCCTCCTCTAACCTAATAATAAGACCCATTGGTGTAAGGTAAGTGCCATATTATATTATTATATTATTAGCATTGTGCAGGTCAAGGATCGGAGGTGGAGGAAGCAGTCTCTGTCAGCGAGAGAACCTGAGAACATCTAAGACACTCAGAGGGTAAGAAGGTAGGTAAGTGATTTTTTACTTATTTTCAATGTTATACCTTTTTTCAAATTGTGTGTGTCGGGGGAAACTAAAGTGACATCACAGAAAAGCTGTGGCCAGAGTGGCTGGTTGGAATTCTACCCTAAATTTAAAAAAAATTTGAGTATTTGGTAACTAATTAAACATAATAACTTAATTATAATTTAGAGGGATATCTAAGCCAGAGATCGGAGAATATTATAGTTAGCTATCGCATTTCTATTAGAAATCTAGTGCTAGGAAACAGATAGTTGACAGTAACTTTGAAATTTTTTTTAAATATTTTTTTTTTAAAAAGACAAATTTTAATTTTAATTTTAATTAATTGACGCAATGTCAGTTAGAGGGGTGCTGTGCTCTGACTGTGAGATGTGGCAGGTCCGGGAGGCTACCAGCGTCCCGGATGGCTTCATCTGCAGAAAGTGCACCCAACTGGAGCTCCTCACAGACCGCATGGTTCGGTTGGAGCAGCAATTGGATGCACTTTGGAGCATGCAGGTGGCGGGAAAGCGTCATAGATCGCAGTTATGTAAATGTGGTCGCACCCCAAGGTGCAGGCAGAGAAATGGGTGACCACCAGAAATGGCAGGCAGTCAGTGCAGGAATCCACTGTGGTTGTCCCCATCTCGAACAGATATACCCCTTTGGATACTGTCGGGGGGATAGCCTATCAGGGGAAAACAGCAGCAGCCAGAGCAGTGGCACCACGGCTGGCTCTGATGTTCAGAAGGGAGGGTCAAAGCGCAGAAGAGTAATAGTAATAGGGGACTCTATAGTCAGGGGCACAGATAGGCGCTTCTGTGGACGTGAAAGAGACTCCAGGATGGTATGTTGCCTCCCTGGTGCCAGGGTCCAGGATGTCTCCGAACGGGTAGAGGGAATCCTGAAGGGGGAGGGCAAACAGGCAGAGGTCGTTGTACATATTGGTACTAACGACATAGGCAGGAAGGGGCATGAGGTCCTGCAGCAGGAGTTCAGGGAGCTCGGCAGAAAGTTAAAAGACAGGACCTCGAGGGTTGTAATATCGGAATTACTCCCTGTGCCACGTGCCAGTGAGGCTAGAAATAGGAAGATAGAGCAGATAAAGACGTGGCTAAACAGCTGGTGTTGGAGGGAGGGTTTCCATTATCTGGACCACTGGGAGCTCTTCCGGGGCAGGTGTGATCTGTATAAGAAGGACGGGTTGCATCTAAACCGGAGAGGCATAAATATCCTGGCCGCGAGGTTTGCTAGTGTCACATGCGAGGGTTTAAACTAGTATGGCAGGGGGGTGGGCACGGGAGCAATAGGTCAGAAGGTGAGAGCATTGAGGGAGAACTAGGGAATAGGGACAGTGTGGCTCTGAGGCAGAGCAAACGGGGAGAAGTGCTGAACACAGCGGGTCTGGTGGCCTGAAGTGCATATGTTTTAATGCAAGGAGCATTACGGGTAAGGCAGATGAACTTAGAGCTTGGATTAGTACTTGGAACTATGATGTTGTTGCCATTACAGAGACCTGGTTGAGGGAAGGGCAGGATTGGCAGCTAAATGTTCCAGGATTTAGATGTTTCAGGCGGGATAGAGGGGGATGTAAAAGGGGAGGCGGAGTTGCGCTACTTGTTCGGGAGAATATCACAGCTGTACTGCGAGAGGACACCTCAGAGGGCAGTGAGGCTATATGGGTAGAGATCAGGAATAAGAAGGGTGCAGTCACAATGTTGGGGGTATACTACAGGCCTCCCAACAGCCAGCGGGAGATAGAGGAGCAGATAGTTAGACAGATTTTGGAAAAGAGTAAAAACAACAGGGTTGTGGTGATGGGAGACTTCAACTTCCCCAATATTGACTGGGACTCACTTAGTGCCAGGGGCTTAGACGGGGCGGAGTTTGTAAGGAGCATCCAAGAGGGCTTCTTAAAACAATATGTAAACAGTCCAACTAGGGAAGGGGCGGTACTGGACCTGGTATTGGGGAATGAGCCCGGCCAGGTGGTAGATGTTTCAGTAGGGGAGCATTTCGGTAACAGTGACCACAATTCCAGTAAGTTTTAAAGTACTGATGGACAAGGATAAGAGTGGTCCGAGGATGAATGTGCGAAATTGGGGGAAGGCTAATTATAACAATATTAGGCGGGAACTGAAGAACATAGATTGGGGGCGGATGTTTGAGGGCAAATCAACATCTGACATGTGGGAGGCTTTCAAGTGTCAGTTGAAAGGAATACAGGACCGGCATGTTCCTGTGAGGAAGAAAGATAAATACGGCAATTTTCGGGAACCTTGGATGACGAGTGATATTGTAGGCCTCGTCAAAAAGAAAAAGGAGGCATTTGTAAGGGCTAAAAGGCTGGGAACAGACGAAGCCTGCGTGTAATATAAGGAAAGTAGGAAGGAACTTAAGCAAGGAGTCAGGAGGGATAGAAGGGATCACAAAATGTCATTGGCAAATAGGGTTAAGGAAAATCCCAAGGCTTTTTACACGTACATAAAATGCAAGAAGGTAGCCAGGGAAAGGGTTGGCCCACTGAAGGGTAGGCAAGGGAATCTATGTGTGGAGCCAGAGGAAATGGGTGAGGTACTAAATGAATACTTTGCATCAGTATTCACCAAAGAGAAGGAATTGGTAGATGTTGAGTCTGGAGAAGGGGGTGTAGATAGCCTGGGTCACATTGTGATCCAAAAAGACGAGGTGTTGGGTGTCTTAAAAAATAGGGCAGTAGATGTTGTCTATATGGACTTCAGTAAGGCCTTTGACAAGGTCCCTCATTGTAGACTAGTACAAAAGGTGAAGTCACACGGGATCAGGGGTGAGCTGGCAAGGTGGATACAGAACTGGCTAGGCCATAGAAGGCAGAGAGTAGCAATGGAGGGATGCTTCTCTAATTGGAGGGCTGTGACCAGTGGTGTTCCACAGGGATCAATGCTGGGACCTTTGCTCTTTGTAGTATATATAAATGATTTGGAGGAAAATGTAACTAGTCTGATTAGTAAGTTTGCAGACGACACAAAGGTTGGTGGAATTGCGGATAGCGATGAGGACTGTCGGAGGATACAGCAGGATTTAGATTGTCTGGAGACTTGGGCGGAGAGATGGCAGATGGAGTTTAATCCGGACAAATGTGAGGTAATGCATTTTGGAAGGTCTAATGCAGGTAGGGAATATACAGTGAATGGTAGAACCCTCAAGAGTATTGAAAGTCAAAGAGATCTAGGAGTACAGGTCCACAGGTCATTGAAAGGGGCAACACAGGTGGAGAAGGTAGTCAAGAAGGCATACGGCATGCTTGCCTTCATTGGCCAGGGCATTGAGTATAAGAATTGGCAAGTCATGTTGCAGCTGTATAGAACCTTAGTTAGGCCACACTTGGAGTATAGTGTTCAATTCTGGTCGCCACACTACCAGAAGGATGTGGAGGCTTTAGAGAGGGTGCAGAAGAGATTTACCAGAATGTTGCCTGGTATGGAGGGCATTAGCTATGAGGAGCGATTGAATAAACTCGGTTTGTTCTCACTGGAACGAAGGAGGTTGAGGGGAGACCTGATAGAGGTATACAAAATTATGAGGGGCATAGACAGAGTGGATAGTCAGAGGCTTTTCCCCAGGGTAGAGGGGTCAATTACTAGGGGGCATAGGTTTAAGGTGAGAGGGGCAAGGTTTAGAGTAGATGTACGAGGCAAGTTTTTTACGCAGAGGGTAGTGGGTGCCTGGAACTCGCTCCCGGAGGAGGTAGTGGAAGCAGGGACGATAGGAACATTTAAGGGGCATCTTGACAAATATATGAATAGGATGAGAATAGAAGGATACGGACCCAGGAAGTGTAGAAGATTGTAGTTTAGTCGGGCACCATGGTCGGCGCTGGCTTGGAGGGCCGAAGGGCCTGTTCCTGTGCTGTACATTTCTTTGTTCTTTGTATACCAGTCCTTTGGGTAAAGTGAATAATGTCCCGGACCAGGTGGATGTTGTCATAGATTGTGCGGTCCGGGACTGTGTAGGACTGGTCAGGGTGGATCATGTGGTCCAGCTCGGGGCCAAGGCGCAAACACAGCACCTTGGAAAAGATTTTATAGTCCGTGCTGAGGAGGGAGACCGGTCGCCAGTACTTAAGTCGGCGGAGATCCCCCTTCTTGGGCAGCAGGGCAATGACGGCCCTGCGCCACAAAAGGGGCATCTCCCCGGTCGCGGTACATTCCCCCAGGACCCCCGCGTAGTCACTCCCCAGGACGTCCCAGCACGCCCTGAAGAACTCCACGATCAGCCCGTCCAGCCCTGGGGATTTGCCCCGTGAGAGGTTGTCCAGGGCGCCGGTCAGCTCTTGGAGGTTGATGGCATTATCGAGCTTCCCGGCGCCCTCCGGGCCCACCTGCGTCAGGTCTTCCCACAGAACTCTGCAAGCGTCCTCGCTGGACGGACCCGGAGAGAAGAGGTCGGAGTAAAAATCCCTGATCAGGGTCCTGACCCCCTCCGGATCCGAGACGAGGGGCCGGTCGTCGGCCAGCAGCGTAGAAACCTGCCGACGGGCACCGCGTCCTCTTTCCAGCGAGTAGAAGAAGCGGGAGCCGCGGTCCATGTCCGTTAGGAGACGGATCCGCGACCTCACGTACGCGCCGCGGGACCCAGCGAGTTGCAGGTCCCGTAGTGCGCCCCTCTTCTCCCTGTACACCAGCCCCAGGGCTGGGCCTCATCGGGCTCAGCGAGACGTGACTCCAGATCGAGGAGTTCCTCAGCCAATTTGGCGATCGTGGAGTTCCGCCCCGCCGTAGACCCCTCCGTGTACCCCTGACAGAAGGCACGGTTCTGGGCCTTGCCCACATCCCACCGCAGCCTCAAGGAGGGGAAGCCACCCCGCTCCCTTCTCCAGCCGGCCCAGAAACGGCAGAACGAGTCCAGGAACCGCTCGTCCTCCAGCAGCAGGTTGTTAAAGTGCCAGTACGCGGACCGTTTCTGAGCGCGGGACGGGGCGAGACCCGCCCACACCAGGTGGTGATCCGAGCTCGGCACCTGCTCCATGGAGGCCGTCGGAACGCTGCGCAAGTACGTCTTGGAAATGTAAAGATGGTCGATGCTGGACGCTCTGAACGGGGGCCGCACAGAGGTGCGCACCCGCAATTCAGGATGGAGAGTCCACCAGACATCCACCAAGTCAAAGGACCTAACCAGGTCCCTCAACTTCACCACCGCAGCCAGGCCGCACTGGACTCCGATGCGGTCCTTGTCCTTGAGGGTGCAATTAAAATCCCCTCCGAGGACGATGCACTCTGTTTTTGAAAACTCACCACTATTCTTAGAATTCCCCCAATACCAAAAAGGGCCGAAATTCTAAATGGTGATCGGGATTCTCACTCCCGACTCCGATGCAGGCTTCAGTGGGTGCTATTCAGGTCAAACTATATTTTCAAGTTATCCCCCGGTATAACCCATACCTTCACCGAAGATTTCACCTACTTCCCACTTAGTAGCATCGATCCTGGGTCCCGCATTGCTAAGTAAGTAAAGTAGACTTTGGAATAACCACTATTTCAGGTTAAATTAAGTTATCTTATTATTATATTTTTTCTTTTAAAAGCTGCAAATACTTTCTTTACAGAAAGGAAAAAGACCTTGCTTCTGGGTCCTTCTGGTTGTTTGAAGGGACCTTCAGGCCCACCTTGACAATCATTCTTCTTTATAAAGTCTGGTCTTCTTTAGATGTAATCGCTGATGAGCTTGGTTGCTGTGTCCTGTCTTTCCCATGTACCGAGCTGTGAGAGCTGACTCTGCTGGCTATCTCTGAGCTGACATAGAGCTGACTCTTTAAATTCTAGTCTTCCTGAGATGTATTAGCTGTTTTAGCTCGGCTGCTATGCCTTGTCTTTCCCATGGCCGAGCTGACTGTAATCTGACTCTGAGCTGCTTGTTTCTTCTCTGCTTCTCTCTCTCCCTCCCTCTGAGTTCTGGTTCTGGTTCTGGTAGTTCCTGCCCTGGTCTCTGGGTTTACATATTTTTCTAACAGTTTTCTAGCTTTTATGATTTTATTGTAAAGTAACTAATTTCACTTTGATTGTACAAAGTACGTTTGACTAAACCTTCTAATCCAACTACGTATTCATTTTGACATAACTGCATCTCAGAGATCTGATTACAGTGTTTCCTTTGTGATGATCAAAATGCTTTGGTTTCAAGAGGTGTTACTTTTAATTCCTGTCATTTCTGTAGTTTTATTTTCCAATTGTGTCCTCAGCTCATAATTTTGACTTTGATTTTGGCTTTGAATTATGTTTCTCGTAGACTGATAGTCTCCAGTTTTCTTTAATTTACCTGGTTTAGCAAATTTTCACACCTAGAATTATCACCAAATTCAACTGAACCTCATCCTTTTTTCCAGCTGCTAACTAAGACAGTTACTTTCAATGAAGGTGTGGGCCATTGTTTTTGGCTTCATTCAAAATCCTGTTTGTCTTGTTTGCTGAGCCTGCTTGAGCAAGGCTATCTGCATTTTACAATCCTTCCCTGGCAGCTGCTGTTAACCCTTTGTGGGATCTTTCCCTGTATCCTCTCATGTTTCTCCCGGACCAGATATTGCCAGACTTCCATGTTTCAAATGACACATCTTTCCATATTTTCAATAACAACTCTCCCACCGGGATGGTGCCGAGAAGAGTGGACACCTTTTGGAAGAAGGTCGCCTGCTGCGGTCCGGCCACGGGAGCGGATACATTTACAAAGTGAATCACCGCTGCCCCGAAACGGGCCTTTAGGTGCAGCAGACGGCCTGGCACCGGCTCCTTGACCCCCAAGATCTCCGGCTGAAAATGTGGAGCCAACAAGATAGCCACCCCGCCCGAACGTGGGGCCAGGTGACTCATGAAGACTCCTCCTTGCCCCTCCAGGGTCCCCTGAGCTTCGTCACCCGGATGGCCTGGGTTTCCTGCAGGAAGCACACCCCGTACTTTCCGTCCCGGAGGATAGAGAAGAACTGGAGACGGTGGTGCGCGTGGCTGCTGCCGTTGATGTTGAGGCTGGCCATGGTTACCTCCATGTCAGCAGCAATAGTTATCCATCACCTTCAGTGCTCAGAGTGGGGGTACCGCCCCCTCCACTCCCTCAGGGGTCCCACAAAGAACTGAGCAGCTTGGCGCTGCTCCTCCTGGTCTTGATCGAACTCCCGGGCCTCTCTGGCATAGGCCCGGGCGGAGCCAAGGAGCAGCCCCAGATTTCCCCAGCTGCCCAGGGCCAGCCGCACACAGTCTGGGTGACCGTGATGTTTCCCAGAAATGTTGGTTCCCCAGGGGGGACGAGGGGAGACTCGGTGCCGGGTGTGAGGGCGCCCTCTGCCTCGCTGCAGAGCGCGTCTAAATCCTCCTCCTCACCCGCCACCGCGCAGCCTTCCTCCTCCGAACGGTCACCTCCCGAGCTCGAGTCCCCCGCCACATGGAGTATGGCGGGCGGCACGGGCCCACCGGCTAACCCTTGGCCCGAGTCGACCCCAACCCCCAGGGTCGTCCTAAGGCAGGTCCCTCGCAGGCTCCTCCCGCGGCTCAGGGCCCGTGGACGGCGCCTCCACCCACGCCGGCGACTCCGGGACCTCGGAGAGGCCCCCCGGAAACATGTCCGGCTTGAAAACAGGGCTCTCCGGCGTCGCCCGCTCGGGTGTAGAGGGCGGGGAGCCTTCCCCTCCTCCCCCGTCCACGGCCCACAGCGGCACGATGAGCGGTCGCTGCTGCTGCCGGCCCCCGGCGATGGTGAAGAGGAGGCGTCCGGGGAGGAAACTTGCACCGGGCGGGACGGGCCCCCAGGGGCTTCGACTCCGCTCGACCCCGGGTCCTCCTGCTCGGGGGGCGACAGCAGCTCGAGTGGCTCGGGGGCCTCGGAGGCCCCCCGGCCTTGCTTCTCTTCATTGTGTGCCCCGGGCCAGGCGTCAGGGGGGATGGGCACCAACACGGGAGACCCCCACCCCTCCTCGCCCGGGGAGGGGGCAGCAACCCCCCCCCCCTTGCCCGGGCAGGCGGCGCTTGCGGGGAGGGGGCGGCTCGGGATCGCCCTGCTGCACGGCCTCCATGGCGGGAGAGGCCCCGGCAGCATCCCCCTCCCCCTCCTCCTCACCCCCTCCAGCGGCCGCGGGGGGGTCTGGGGCCGGCCGCTGGGCAGAGGAGAGGGGGGCAGTGCTGGCAGCTGGCGGGGGGGGGGGCAGTGGCGCCGGAAGTGCCCCAGCCCTTTGCAGGCGTGGCCGCGCAGGCCGTCCGCCGACCAGAACACTTTATGGGCCTCCCCCTGATGGGAGACCACAAAACCCCCTCGGTGACCTCCTCCCGGCTCAGGCAGAGGGGTGGGAGGACAGGGTCCGCAGTCCCCGATGGTCACAGTCCCACCTCAGGCAGAGGGGTTGGAGGACAGGGTCCGCAGTCCCCGTTGGTCCCACTCCCACCTCAGGCAGAGGGGTGGGAGGACAGGGTCCGCAGTCACCGATGGTCCCACTCCCACCTCAGGCAGAGGGGTGGGAGGACAGGGTCCGCAGTCCCCGTTGGTCCCACTCCCACCTCAGGCAGAGGGGTGGGAGGACAGAGTCCGCAGTCCCCAATGGTCCCACTCAAACCTCAGGCAGAGGGGTGGGAGGACAGGGTCCGCAGTCCCCGATGGTCCCACTCAAACCTCAGGCAGTGGGGTGGGAGGACAGGGTCCGCAGAGGCCAATGGTCCCACTCCCACCTCAGGCAGAGGGGTGGGAGGACAGGGTCCGCAGTCCCCGTTGGTCCCACTCCCACCTCAGGCAGAGGGGTGGGAGGACAGAGTCCGCAGTCCCCGATGGTCCCACTCAAACCTCAGGCAGAGGGGTGGGAGGACAGAGTCCGCAGTCCCCGATGGCCCCAGTCCCACCTCAGGCAGAGGGGTGGGAGGACAGGGTCCGCAGTCCCCAATGGTCCCACTCCCACCTCAGGCAGAGGGGTGGGAGGACAGGGTCCGCAGATCCCGATGGTCCCACTCCAACCTCAGGCAGAGGGGTGGGGGGACAGGGTCCCCAGTCCCCAATAGTCCCACTCCCACCTCAGGCAGAGGGGTGGGAGGACAGGGTCCCCAGTCCCCGATGATCCCACTCCCCCCTCAGGCAGAGGGGTGGGAAGACTGGGTCCGCAGTCCCCAATGGTCTCACTCCCACCTCAGGCAGAGGGGTGGGAGGACAGGGTACGCAGTCCCCAATAGTCCCACACCCACCCCAGGCAGAGGGGTGGGAGGACAGGGCACTCAGTCCCCGATGGTCCCAGTCCCACCTCAGGCAGAGGGGTGGTAGGACAGGGTACGCAGTCCCCAATAGTCCCACACCCACCCCAGGCAGAGGGGTGGGAGGACAGGGTCACCAGTCCCCAATGGTCCCACTCCCACCTCAGGCAGAGGGGTGGGAGGACAAGGTCCGCAGTCCCCGATGGTCCCACTCCCACCTCAGGCAGAGGGGTGGGAGGACAGGGTCCGCAGTCCCCAATGGTCCCACTCCCACCTCAGGCAGAGGGGTGGGAGGACAGGGTCCGCAGTCCCCAATGGTCCCACTCCCACCTCAGGCAGAGCGGTGGGAGGACAAGGTCCGCAGTCCCCGAGGGTCCCACTCCCACCTCAGGCAGAGAGGTGGGAGGACAGGGTCCGCAGTCCCCGAGGGTCCCACTCCCACCTCAGGCAGAGGGGTGGGAGGACAGAGTCCGCAGTCCCCGATGGTCCCACTCCCACCTCAGGCAGAGGGGTGGGAGGACAGGGTCCGCAGTCCCCAATGGTCCCACTCCCACCTCAGGCAGAGGGGTGGGAGGACAGAGTCCGCAGTCCCCGATGGTCCCACTCCCACCTCAGGCAGAGGGCTGGGAGGACAGAGTCCGCAGTCCCCGATGGTCCCACTCCCACCTCAGGCAGAGGGGTGGGAGGACAGGGTCCGCAGTCCCCAATGGTCCCACTCCCACCTCAGGCAGAGGGGTGGGAGGACAGGGTCCGCAGTCCGAGGGTCCCACTCCCACCTCAGGCAGAGGGGTGGGAGAACAGGGTCCGCAGTCCCCGATGGTCCCACTCCCACCTCAGGCAGAGGGGTGGGAGGACAGGGTCCGCAGTCACCAATGGTCCCACTCCCACCTCAGGCAGAGGGGTGGGAGGACAGGGTCCGCAGACCCCGATGGTCACACTCCCACCTCAGGCAGAGTGGCGGCAGGACAGGGTCCGCAGTCCCCAATGGTCCCACTCCCACCACAGGCAGAGGGGTGGGAGGACAGGGTCCGCAGTCCCCAATGGTCCCACTCCCACCTCAGGCAGAGGGGTGGGAGGACAGGGTCCGCAGTCACCGATGGTCCCACTCCCACCTCAGGCAGAGTGGCGGCAGGACAGGGTCCGCAGTCCCCAATGGTCCCACTCCCACCTCAGGCAGAGGGGTGGGAGGACAGGGTCCGAAGTCCCCGATGGTCCCAGTCCCACCTCAGGCAGAGGGGTGGGAGGACAGGGTCCGCAGTCCGAGTGTCCCACTCCCACCTCAGGCAGAGTGGCGGCAGGACAGGGTCCGCAGTCCCCAATGGTCCCACTCCCACCTCAGACAGAGGGGTGGGAGGACAGGGTCCGCAGTCCCCAATGGTCCCACTCCCACCTCAGGCAGAGGGGTGGGAGGACAGGGTCCGCAGTCCCCAATGTTCGCACTCCCACCTCAGACAGAGGGGTGGGAGGACAGTGTCCGCAGTCCCCGATGGTCCCAGTCCCACCTCAGGCAGAGGGGTGGGAGGACAGGATCCGCAATCCCCGATGGTCCCACTCCCACCTCAGGCAGAGGGGTGGGAGGACAGGGTCCGCAGTCCCCAATGGCCCCACTCCCACCTCAGGCAGAGGGGTGGGAGGACAGGGTCCGCAGTCCCCGATGGTCCCACTCCCGGCTCAGGCAGAGGGGTGGGAGGACAGGATCCGCAGTCCCCGATGGTCCCACTCCCACCTCAGGCAGAGGGGTGGGAGGACAGGGTCCGCAGTCCGAGGTTCCCACTCCCACCTCAGGCAGAGGGGTGGGAGGACAGGGTCCGCAGATCCCAATGGCCCCTCTCCCACCTCAGGCAGAGAGGTGGGGGTGGGGGGGCAGGAGACTGGGCCTGCAGCCCTGGATGGTCCCACTCCCACCTCAGGCAGAGGGGTGGGAGGACAGGAGGCTGGGCCTGCAGCCTGGATGGTCCCACTCCCACCAGGCACAACACAAGCTGGGACAGGTAGGCTCGGGGAACTCCACTTCCTCACACCACCAACAGCTCTCACTTCAAGCTCTCTCACTTCACACTGAAGCTCCACTCAGCAACACCCACAGACACACACTGAACAAGAGGGGCAATGTTTTCAGTGAAGTGGGAGGATTGGTCCCTCAGACTCAGATTTATCCTCAGTGAGCTGTGAGCAAACTCCAGCCCCAGTCTCTGACACGTGTGGAATGTCTGCCTCTGAGGACAGCTCACTATTGACATGTAAATGACTGACAAGAGATACCAGTCTCCTTGCTGTTGTTTCATGACACAGTATTGGATCCAGCAACTGCTGTCTTAACACAATCCTCCCACAGGGACCACATTTCTGTATAACAGAATTGAAGCATAAGTTAAAATTCTATGTGGAAATGATTAGAAACAGTATTGGTTGAGATCTCCTCAGAGATCTGTGTACAGACCTACCCCCTGACTGTCTGTCATGAATGTTTTCAGTCTGTCCGCTGTGATTATTTACTAAAGATGTGTCTTCACAGGAGAGGCCAGAGGCATTTGTCCTGTCTGTGGTTATGTTAATTCAGGGCACAGCAACAGATCTAGCAAAGTCCTGTGCTTACTTCAGTCTTGATGTTAATATTTATTTCCTCCTGAGTTTCTGACTAGTTTGGGATGTCTATTCGTCTGTCTCCCAAGGACAGCTTTCTATACTCTGAGTAAAGACCGGCAAGGAACCCCAGGACATTGCTGTCGTGGGAGTCTTTGATGGGGACAATCTTATTCTGTTCCTCACAGACAGATTTCATCAGCTCTATAAATTTGGATTCAATTTCATTTTTCCCACTGGGAGATGTAAAGTTTATTCCTGAATGGTCCCACTCCCCCTCCCCCAGCAGCCGCGGTCCCCCTCCCCCTCCCCCAGCAGCCGCAGTCCCCCTCCCCCTCCGCCAGCAGCCGCGATCCCCCTCCCCCTCCCCCAGAAGCTGCGGTCCCCCTCCCCCAGCAGCCGCGATCCCTCTCCCCTCCCAGCAGCCGCGGTCCCCCTCCCCTCCCCCAGCAGCTGCGTTACCCCTTCCCCTCCCCCAGTAGCTGCGGTCCTCCTCCCCTCCCCCAGCAGCCGTTGTCCCCCTCCCCCAGCAGCTGCGTTCCCCCTTCCCCTCCCCCAGCAGCTGCGTTCCCCCTTCCCCTCCCCCAGTAGCCGCGGTCCTCCTCCCCTCCCCCAGCAGCCGCGGTCCCCCTCCCTCTCCCCCAGTAGCCGCGGTCCCCCTCCCTCTCCCCCAGTAGACGCGGTCCCCCTCCCCCAGTAGCCGCGGTCCCCCTCCCTCTCCCCCAGTAGCCGCGGTCCCCCTCCCCCAGCAGCTGCGTTCCCCCTTCCCCTCCCCCAGTAGCCGCGGTCCTCCTCCCCTCCCCCAGCAGCCGCGTTCCCCCTCCCTCTCCCCCAGCAGCCGCGGTCCCCCTCCCTCTCCCCCAGGAGCCGCGGTCCCCCTCCCTCTCCCCCAGTAGCCGCGGTCCCTCTCCCCAGTAGCCGCGGTCCCCCTCCCTCTCCCCCAGTAGCCGCGGTCCCCCTCCCCCAGTAGCCGCGGTCCTCCTTCCACTCCCCAGCATCCGCGGTCCCCCTCCACCCCTCTCCCCCAGTAGCCGCGGTACCCCTCCACCCCTCTCCCCCAGTAGCCGCGGTCCCCCTCCACCCCTCTCCCCCAGTAGCCGCGGTCCCCCTCCCCCAGCAGCCGCATTCCCCCTCCTCCCCTCCCGCAGCAGCCGCGGTCCTCCTCCCCTCCCCCAGTAGCCGCGGTCCTCCTCCCCTCCCCCAGCAGCCGCGGTCCCCCTCCCCAGCAGCTGCGTTCCCCCTTCCCCTCCTCCAGTAGCCGCGGTCCTCCTCCCTTCCCCCAGCAGCCGCGGTCCCCCTCCCTCTCCCCCAGCAGCCGCGGTCCCCCTCCCTCTCCCCCAGCAGCCGCGGTCCCCCTCCCTCTCCCCCAGTAGCCGCGGTCCCCCTCCCCCAGTAGCCGCGGTCCTCCTCCCACTCCCCAGCAGCCGCGGTCCCGCTCCCTCTCCCCCAGCAGCCGCGGTCCCCCTCCCTCTCCCCCAGTAGCCGCGGTCCCCCTCCCCAATAGCCGCGGTCCCACTCCCCCAGCAGCTGCGTTCCCCCTTCCCCTCCCCCAGTAGCCGCGGTCCTCCTCCCCTCCCCCGGCAGCCGCGGTCCCCCTCCCTCTCCCCCAGTAGCCGGGGTCCCCCTCCCTCTCCCCCAGTAGCCGCGGTCCCCCTCCCCCAGTAGCCGCGGTACCCCTCCCTCTCCCCCAGTAGCCGCGGTCCCCCTCCCCCAGCAGCTGCGTTCCCCCTTCCCCTCCCCCAGTAGCCGCGGTCCTCCTCCCCTCCCCCAGCAGCCGCGGTCCCCCTCCCTCTCCCCCAGCAGCCGCGGTCCCCCTCCCTCTCCCCCAGCAGCCGCGGTCCCCCTCCCTCTCCCCCAGTAGCCGCGGTCCCCCTCCCCCAGTAGCCGCGGTCCTCCTCCCACTCCCCAGCATCGGCGGTCCCCCTCCACCCCTCTCCCCCAGTAGCCGCGGTCCCCCTCCACCCCTCTCCCCCAGTAGCCGCGGTCCCCCTCCACCCCTCTCCCCCAGTAGCCGCGGTCCCCCTCCCCAGCAGCCGCATTCCCCCTCCTCCCCTCCCCCAGCAGCCGCGGTCCTCCTCCCCCTCCCGCAGCAGCCGCGGTCCCTCTCCCCTCCCCAGCAGCCGCGGTCCCCCTCACCCTCCCCCAGCAGCCGCGGTCCCCCTCCCCCTCCCCCAGCAGCCGCGGTCCCGCTCCCCCTCCCCAGCAGCCTCCTCCCGCTCCCCCAGCAGCCGCGGTCCCTCTCCCCCTCCACCAGCAGCCGCGGTCCCTCTCCCCTCCCCAGCAGCCGCGGTCCCCCTCCCCTCCCCCAGCAGCCGCAGTCCCCCTCCCCCAGCAGCCGCTGTCACTCTCCCCTCCCCAGCAGCTGCGGTCCCCCTCCCCAGCAGCCGCGGTCCCCCTCACCCTCCCCCAGCAGCCGCGGTCCCCCTCCCCCTCCCCCAGCAGCCGCGGTCCCCCTCCCCCTCCCCCAGCAGCCTCCTCCCCCTCCCCCAGCAGCCGCGGTCCTCCTCCCCCTCCCCCAGCAGCCGCGGCCCCTCTCCCCCTCCCCCAGCAGCCGCGGTCCCTCTCCCCTCCCCAGCAGCCGCGGTCCCCCTCCCCTCCCCCAGCAGCCGCAGTCCCCCTCCCCCAGCAGCCGCTGTCACTCTCCCCTCCCCAGCAGCCGCTGTCACTCTCCCCTCCCCAGTAGCCGCGGTCCTCCTCCCACTCCCCAGCAACCACGGTCCCCCTCCGCCCTCCCCCAGCAGCCGCGGTCCCCCTCCCCCTCCTCAGCCGCCGCGGTCACCCTCCCCCATCAGCCGCGGTCCCCCTCCGCCCTCCCCCAGCAGCCACGGTCCCCCTCCCCCTCCTCAGCCGCCGCGGTCACCCTCCCCCAGCAGCTGCGGTCCCCCTCCGCCCTCCCCCAGCAGCCGCGGTCCCCCTCCCACAGCAGCCGCGGTCCCCCTCCCACAGCAGCCGCGGTCCCCCTCCCCCTCCTCAGCCGCCGCGGTCACCCTCCCCCATCAGCCGCGGACCCCTCCGCCCTCCCCCAGCAGCCGCGGTCCCCCTCCCCCTCCCCCAGCAGCCGCGGTCCCCCTCCCCCTCCTCAGCCGCCGCGGTCACCCTCCCCCATCAGCCGCGGACCCCTCCGCCCTCCCCCAGCAGCCGCGGTCCCCCTCCCCCTCCCACAGCAGCCGCGGTCCCCCTCCCCCTCCTCAGCCGCCGCGGTCCCCCTCCCCCAGCAGCTGCGGTCCCCCTCCGCCCTCCCCCAGCAGCCGGGGTCCCCCTCCCCCTCCCCCAGCAGCCGGGGTCCCCCTCCGCCCTCCCCCAGCAGCCGGGGTCCCCCTCCCCCTCCCCCAGCAGCCGGGGTCCCCCTCCCCCTCCCCAGCCGCTGCGGTCCCCCTCCGCCCTCCCCCAGCAGCCGCGGACCCCTCCGCCCTCCCCCAGCAGCCGGGGTCCCCCTCCGCCCTCCCCCAGCAGCCGGGGTCCCCCTCCCCCTCCCCCAGCCGCTGCGGTCCCCCTCCGCCCTCCCCCAGCAGCCGGGGTCCCCCTCCCCCTCCCCAGCCGCTGCGGTCCCCCTCCTCAGCCGCCGCGGTCCCCCTCCCCCAGCCGCTGCGGTCCCCCTCCGCCCTCCCCCAGCAGCCGCGGACCCCTCCGCCCTCCCCCAGCAGCCGGGGTCCCCCTCCGCCCTCCCCCAGCAGCCGGGGTCCCCCTCCCCCTCCCCAGCCGCTGCGGTCCCCCTCCGCCCTCCCCCAGCAGCCGGGGTCCCCCTCCGCCCTCCCCCAGCAGCCGGGGTCCCCCTCCGCCCTCCCCCAGCAGCCGGGGTCCCCCTCCGCCCTCCCCCAGCAGCCGCGGTCCCCCTCCCACAGCAGCCGCGGTCCCCCTCCCACAGCAGCCGCGGTCCCCCTCCCCCTCCTCAGCCGCCGCGGTCACCCTCCCCCATCAGCCGCGGACCCCTCCGCCCTCCCCCAGCAGCCGCGGTCCCCCTCCCCCTCCCCCAGCAGCCGCGGTCCCCCTCCCCCTCCTCAGCCGCCGCGGTCACCCTCCCCCATCAGCCGCGGACCCCTCCGCCCTCCCCCAGCAGCCGCGGTCCCCCTCCCCCTCCCACAGCAGCCGCGGTCCCCCTCCCCCTCCTCAGCCGCCGCGGTCCCCCTCCCCCAGCAGCTGCGGTCCCCCTCCGCCCTCCCCCAGCAGCCGGGGTCCCCCTCCCCCTCCCCCAGCAGCCGGGGTCCCCCTCCGCCCTCCCCCAGCAGCCGGGGTCCCCCTCCCCCAGCAGCCGGGGTCCCCCTCCCCCTCCCCAGCCGCTGCGGTCCCCCTCCGCCCTCCCCCAGCAGCCGCGGACCCCTCCGCCCTCCCCCAGCAGCCGGGGTCCCCCTCCGCCCTCCCCCAGCAGCCGGGGTCCCCCTCCCCCTCCCCCAGCCGCTGCGGTCCCCCTCCGCCCTCCCCCAGCAGCCGGGGTCCCCCTCCCCCTCCCCAGCCGCTGCGGTCCCCCTCCTCAGCCGCCGCGGTCCCCCTCCCCCCAGCCGCTGCGGTCCCCCTCCGCCCTCCCCAGCAGCCGCGGACCCCTCCGCCCTCCCCCAGCAGCCGGGGTCCCCCTCCGCCCTCCCCCAGCAGCCGGGGTCCCCCTCCCCCTCCCCAGCCGCTGCGGTCCCCCCTCCGCCCTCCCCCAGCAGCCGGGGTCCCCCTCCGCCCTCCCCCAGCAGCCGGGGTCCCCCTCCGCCCTCCCCCAGCAGCCGGGGTCCCCCTCCGCCCTCCCCCAGCAGCCGGGGTCCCCCTCCGCCCTCCCCCAGCAGCTGCGGTCCCCCTCCGCCCTCCCCCAGCAGCCGCGGTCCCCCTCCCCCTCCCCAGCCGCTGCGGTCCCCCTCCGCCCTCCCCCAGCAGCCGGGGTCCTCCTCCCCCTCCCCCAGCCGCTGCGGTCCCCCTCCGCCCTCCCCCAGCAGCCGGGGTCCCCCTCCGCCCTCCCCCAGCCGCTGCGGTCCCCCTCCGCCCTCCCCCAGCAGCCGGGGTCCCCCTCCCCCTCCCCCAGCCGCTGCGGTCCCCCTCCGCCCTCCCCCAGCAGCCGGGGTCCCCCTCCGCCCTCCCCCAGCAGCTGCGGTCCCCCTCCGCCCTCCCCCAGCAGCCGGGGTCCTCCTCCCCCTCCCCCAGCAGCCGCGGTCCCCCTCCGCCCTCCCCCAGCAGCCGGGGTCCCCCTCCCCCTCCCCCAGCAGCCGGGGTCCCCCTCCCCCTCCCCCAGCAGCCGGGGTCCCCCTCCCCCTCCCCCAGCAGCCGCGGTGTTATCCGGGACCGGCTGCTGGGCAGACGGATAGGTGGTAGAGGAGAGGGGGGCAGTGCCAGCCGCTGCCGCCGCGGAGGTGGTGTTGGCGGTGGCAGTCAGGGCGGGGCAGTGTCCCAGCTCCCTGCAGGCCTGGCACCGCAGGCCATCCGCTTTCCAAAACACCCTGTGGTCCTCCCCTTGATGGGTGTCATGTGAGAGTGTCTTCCAGAGCTGGGTGCAGCTGGGTTTTTAGCTCAGCCATTTTGCAGTTTTTAGTTTCAGTTTTGAGGAAAAGTGCTTGTCTGTGCCTGTGTTTGCAGTGAGCTGGATCTGCTGTGATCTATGTCATGAAAGACTATCTCTGAATCATTTGGGTGATTTAAACTCATAATAGTAATGCCTTTAACCTGATGTGTTGCTGTTTTAAAGGTGTTAAGTCTGTTGGATGTTTAAAGGAACATTTTGAGGGATTATTTCGTGTTGTATTATTTTCGGGGTTCTCTTTGAAGTAAGGGGTGTTAAGTGATCCAATGTTTATTTGAAAGGTTAAGTTGAGTTCCTGAAATAAACATTGTTTTGTGTTTAAAAACCCACGTGTCCATAATTGTAATCCCACACCTGGAGAACAAGTCGTGCGCTTTCAAAAGCAACAATACATTAAAGAGGGAGGTTGGTTGAACTCATGATACATTTGGGGTTCTGAAACGCCTCTCCCATAACATTGAGATCACAAAACGTCCCTCCGTGACCTCCTCCGGGTCAGACAGGTACAAACCTGGCGGCGGAAGGAGTATACATGGCGGAGGGAGGGGTCCCGCAGGCCGAGCGCCAGCGGCGCTCCCATGACCTGACCTCCCCCAGTAGGTTGGGATGGGGGAGGAGGAGCTCGGTGGGGAGGGAGGGCGGGACGTTTGATAGAACAACACGTTCTGCGGTGGCCTCCAGCGTCTCCACCGCCACGTGTGTCCCGCCCACCGTGAGCCCCCTTTCCAGGCCTGCAGCCCTGGATGCTCCCACTCCCACCTCAGGCAGAGGGGTGGGAGGACAGGAGGCTGGGCCTGCAACCCTGGATGGTCCCAGCCCCACCTCAGGCAGAGGGGTTGGAGGACAGGAGGCCGGGCATGCATCCCTGGATGGTCCCACTCCCACCTCAGGCAGAGGGGTGGGAGGACAGGAGGCCGGGCATGCATCCCTGGATGGTCCCACTCCCACCTCAGGCAGAGGGGTGGGAGGGACAGGAGACTGGGCCTGCAACCCTGGATGGTTCCAGCCCCACCTCAGGCAGAGGGGTTGGAGGACAGGAGGCCGGGCCTGCAGCCCTGGATGGTCCCACTCCCACCTCAGGCAGAGGGGTGGGAGGGACAGGAGACTGGGCCTGCAACCCTGGATGGTTCCAGCCCCACCTCAGGCAGAGGGGTTGGAGGACAGGAGGCCGGGCCTGCAGCCCTGGATGGTCCCACTCCCACCTCAGGCAGAGGGGTGGGAGGACAGGAGGCGGGCCTGCAACCCTGGATGGTCCCACTCCCACCTCAGGCAGAGGGGTGATCAAACCGTGATCTTTATCAATGATGAGAAGGCGGAGACAGTGGAAGTTTAAACTGGACAGATATTTCACAGCTGGATTCACACAATACAGACAGCAATGTCTCGTAGATTGTGGAAGTGCCACAAATGTTGTCAAATGCAGGACGTGGGGTCCCTCAATGTTTCAATCTTGCTGAGAGACTGTCAGCCCACAGGGACAACATTTCAGTTTAATGGGATTGATGGGCAAGTTAAAATAGTTCCGTTTCAAAGTTTAAAATAACCAGTCATTTTTCTGTGCAGCTTTCGGAATCTGTCAGTGGAATTTACTTCATGCAGGCAAATTTAACAAGTGTATGGGGAACTGATTAGAAGTTTTGATGGAGATATTCCTGCATTATGGAAATGTGTGAGATCTATTTCGGGTTGGGAAATGGGTTGAGGATCAAAGGAAGCAGTTGTTTTTTTAACTACATTAGACTGAGAGCCTTGAAGATTCACAACTTCCATGTGCTGTGAGAAAGGATTGATTAACCAAGGCCTATTATTCAAATACTTCAGACAAGTGAGTAAGCTACAGGAACATTGAATATACAGACAGAGACAAGCAGACACCTGTAATCGGAGCTTAAACTTCACGTTTGAATGTGAAGGGCTGAAATAAACAAGAGTCCACCCTGGGATTCGGTGCAATTTGAGTTCTGCTTTTCCAAAAAATAAAAATAACTGTCTGCAATGAAAAATGCCTTGGACAGGACAGAGGGATTTTGTCTCTGTATTTAACCCCAGACAGTATTTGTGTTGTAAGTGTTTGATGGGCAGCGCAGATGAAGCTTTACTCTGAAACACTGGAATTCAGTCTCAGGGCTGATTTAATCAAAATGCTTCAGAATAATAATTGATGTTGTACATCTCGTGTGTGTCTCAGTGACAGCTCTGAAAATGTACAGCACAATCTCATCCTGTTTCTGTGTGTCTCTCTGAAATTAGCTGGTCCATTTCCTAAATTACTCCTGACTAGATTTCAAAAGGGCTCCATTGCCTGTGAAGCAGTTTGTGATACCCAAAGGTTATGAAAAGTGCTTTCGAAAAGTCTGTCCCCAAGCTGCTGTGAGGATGTTCAGAGTCAGTGTGTGTCTTGGGTCACACACAGGCCAGATACACCTCTCCAAGTTAAAGGTGGAGAATGGATCTCGCTCCATTTGAAAGCTGTATTGACCCAGTCTGTCTGAGTTTGAGTATCTGGGTTTCTGTACACGTGTGTGTGTGTGTTGGGGGGGGCGTTTATATGTGGCATTCTTTACGCGGCACTGGAAGTTACACGGTAGCACAGTGGTTAGCACTGCGGCCTCACAGCTCCAGGGCCCCAGGTTCGAATCCCGGCTTGGGTCGCAGTCTGTGCGGAGTCTGCACGTTCTCCCCTTGTCCGCGTGGGTTTCTCCCGGGTGCTCCGGTTTCCCCCCTGACGTCCCGAAGGACGTGCTGTTTGGTGAATTGGACATTATGTATTCTCCCTCAGTGTACCCGAACAGGCGCCAGAGTTTGGCGACTAGGGACTTTTCTCAGTAACTTGATTGCAGTCTGTGACTGTGTGTGTGCCTGTGTGTGTGTGTGTATCTGTGTGTCTGTGTGTCTGTGTGTGTGTGTGTCTGTCTGTCTGTGTGTGTGCCTGTGTGTGTGTAACTGTGTGTGTGTGTGTGTGTCTGTGTGTGTGTGTGTGTGCCTGTGTGTGTGTGTGTGTGTGTGTGTGCGCGTGTGTGTGCGTGTGTGTGTGTGTGCCTGTGTGTGTGTATGCCTGTGTGCGTGTGTGTGTGTGTGTGTGCGTGTGTGTGTGTGTGTGTCTGTGTGCCTGTGTGTGTGCCTGTGTGTGTGCCTGTGTGTGTGCCTGTGTGTGTGTATACCTGTGTGTGTGTGTGTGTGTGTGTGTGTGTGTATCTGTGTGTCTGTTTGACTTTGTTTAGTACTGATTGAAGATAATGAGATAGAAAGTTTGATAGAAAGTTTGGCAGCATTGTCGGTGTAAACAATAATGACAGAGGCAGTGTGAACCCTGAAGAGAGCGCCATACCTGGGCCCACTCCCCTATCCCGTCGCTGTCACCCCACCTAACCTGAACATCTTTAGATACTGTGGGCAATTTGGATTTATCACGGCCAACCCACCTAACCTGCACGTCTTTGGGCGGTGGGAGGAAGCCGGAGCACCCGAAGGAAGCCCACGCAGACACGGGGAGAACGTCCAGACTCCGCACAGACAGTGACCCAAGCCGGGAATCGAACCTGGGACCCTGTAGCTGTGAGGCAGCAGTGCTAACCACTGTTCAGTCCCGGCTCTGGGTCACTGTCCGTGTGGAGTTTGCACATTCTCCCCGTGTTAGCCTGGGTCTCACCCCCACAACCCAAAGATGTGCAGGGCAGGTGGATGGGCCGCGCTAACTTGCCCCTGAATTGGAAAAACTGAACTGGGCTCTGGATTTATTGTAAAAATCTTTTTATTGCCATTTCTACAATTCTGTGCATTGCGGCTTGTTTACATTTCTCAGAGAGTGAAAAGGCTTTCTCTTACGTTTCTATCGTTACAAACTGTTGCCGTTCAGTTCGGCGTGTCTGCCCCCCCCCCCAACCCCCCTTTCCCTAACCCTTCTCCTCTCTCCCCCGCAGACCCTCCGTGATGCCCTTCCTGGCCGACCTGGTGTGTGACCCCCTGCTCCTTGTTTACCCCCTTACCCCCCCTTCTTTTCTCCCTCCATCGGATTCAGCCGTGTTCTTTCAGTGGATTGGTGGGGGGGGGTTCCCCCTCCCCATCTCTCTCGGTGGGGGGCGTTCCCCCCTTTCCATCTCTCTCGGTGGAGGGAGGGGTCCCCCTCTCCATCTCTCTCGGTGGGGGGTGGGGGGATGTTCCCCCCTCTCCATCTCCCTCGGTGGGGTGGGGGTTCCCCCCTCTCCATCTCTCTCGGTGGGGGGGTGTTCCCCCTCTCCATCTCTCTCGGTGTGGGGGGGGGGTCCCCCCTCTCCATCTCTCTCGGTGGGGAGGGAGTTCACCCCTCTCCATCTCTCTCGGTGGGAGGTGGTTCCCCCTCTCCATCTTTCTCGGTGGGGGGGGTTCCCCCCTCTCCATCCCTCTCAGTGGGGGGGGGGGGGGTTCCCCCTCTCCATCCCTCTCGGTAGGGGGGATCCCCCCTCTCCATCCCTCTCGGTGGGGAGGTGGCTCCCCCTCTCCATCTCTCTCGGTGGGGGTGGGGGATCCCCCCTCTCCATCCCTCTCGGTGGGGGTGGTGGTTCCCCCTCTCCATCTCTCTCGGCGGGGGTGGGGGTTCCCCCCTCTCCATCCCTCCCGGTGGGGGGGTTCCCCCCTCTCCATCTCACTCGGTGGGGGTGGGGGTTCCCCCCCTCTCCATCCCTCCCGGTGGGGGGGTTCCCCCCTCTCCATCTCACTCGGTGGGGGGGGGCTTCCCCCTCTCCATCCCTCTCGGTGGGGGTGGTGGTTCCCCCTCTCCATCTCTCTCGGCGGGGGTGGGGGTTCCCCCCTCTCCATCCCTCCCGGTGGGGGGGGGGGGCTTCCCCCTCTCAATCCCTCTCGGTGGGGGGGGTCCGCCCTCTTGATCTCTCTCGGTGGAGGGGGGGTCCCCCTCTCCATCCCTCTCAGTGGGGGGTGGGGTTCCCCCCTCTCCACAACTCTCGGTGGGGGGGGGGATTCCCGCCCTCCATCTCTCGGTGTGGGGGATTCCCCCTCTCCACCTCTCTCGGTGGGGGGGGATCCCCCCTCTCCATCTCTCTCGGCGGGGGTGGGGGTTCCCCCCTCTCCATCCCTCCCGGTGGGGGGGTTCCCCCCTCTCCATCTCACTCGGTGGGGGGGGCTTCCCCCTCTCCATCCCTCTCGGTGGGGGTGGTGGTTCCCCCTCTCCATCTCTCTCGGCGGGGGTGGGGGTTCCCCCCTCTCCATCCCTCCCGGTGGGGGGGGGGGCTTCCCCCTCTCAATCCCTCTCGGTGGGGGGGGTCCGCCCTCTTGATCTCTCTCGGTGGAGGGGGGGTCCCCCTCTCCATCCCTCTCAGTGGGGGGTGGGGTTCCCCCCTCTCCACAACTCTCGGTGGGGGGGGGGATTCCCGCCCTCCATCTCTCGGTGTGGGGGATTCCCCCTCTCCACCTCTCTCGGTGGGGGGGGATCCCCCCTCTCCGTCTCTCTCGGTGGGGGGTCCCCCCTCTCCATCACTCTCAGTGGGGGGGGGGGGTGTTACCCCCTCTCCATCTCTCTCATAGAACATTACAACGCAGTACAGGCCCTTCGGCCCTCGATGTTGCGCCGACCTGTGAAACCACTCTAAAGCCCATCTACACTATTCCCTTATCGCCCATATGTCTATCCAATGACCATTTGAATGCCCTTAGTGTTGGCGAGTCCACTACTGTTGCAGCAGGGCATTCCACGCCCTTACTACTCTCTGAGTAAAGAACCTACCTCTGACATCTGTCCTATATCTATCTCCCCTCAATTTAAAGCTATGTCCCCTCGTGCTAGACATCACCATCCGAGGAAAAAGGCTCTCACTGTCCACCCTATCCAATCCTCTGATCATCTTGTATGCCTCAATTAAGTCACCTCTTAACCTTCTTCTCTCTAATGAAAACAGCCTCAAGTCCCTCTGCCTTTCCTCGTAAGATCTTCCCTCCATAACCAGGCAAAATTCTGGTAAATCTCCTCTGCACCCTTTCCAATGCTGCCACATCCTTCCTATAATGCGGCGACCAGAACTGTACGCAATTCTCCAAAAGCGGCCGCACCAGAGTTTTGTACAGCTGCAACATGACCTCATGGCTCCAAAATTCAGACACTCTACCAATAAAAGCTAACACACCGTACACCTTCTTAACAACCCTCTCAACCTGAGTGGCAACTTTCAGGGATCTATGTACATGGACACCGAGATCTCTCTGCTCATCCACACTGCCAAGAATCTTACCATTAGCCCAGTACTCTGTCTTCCTGTTATTCCTTCCTAAATGAATCACCTCACACTTTTCTGCATTAAACTCCATTTGCCCCCTCTCAGCCCAGCGCTGCAGCTTATCTATGTCCCTCTGTAACTTGTAACATCCTTCCGCATTGTCCACAACTCCACCGACTTTAGTGTCATCTGCAAATTTACTCACCCATCCTTCTATGCCCTCCTCCAGGTCATTTAGAAAAATGACAAATAGCAGTGGACCCAAAACAGATCCTTGTGGTACACCACTAGTAACTGGACTCCAGTCTGAACACTTCCCATCAACCACCACCCTTTGTCTTCTTCCAGGTAGCCAATTTCTGATCCAAACTGCTAAATCTCCCTGAATCCCATGCTTCCGTATTTTCTGCAGTAGCCTACCGTGGGGAACCTTGTCAAATGCTTTACTGAAATCCATACACACCACATCAACTGCTTTACCCTCATCCACCTGTTTCTCACCTTCTCAAAGAACCCTGTATGGTTTGTGAGGCACAACCGACCCTTCACGAAACCGTTTTGACTATGTCTAATCAAATTATTCCTTTCCAGATGATTATACACCCTATCTCTTATAAACCTTTCCAAGATTTTGCCCACAACAGAAGTTAGACTCACTGGTCTATATTTACCGGGGTTATCTCTACTCTCCTTCTTGAACAAGGGGACAACATTTGCTATCCTCCAGTCTTCTGGCACTATTCCTGTTGACAAAGATGACTTAAAGATCAAAGCCAAAGGCTCTGTAATCTCCTCCCTAGCTTCCCAGAGAATCCTAGGATAAATCGTATCCGGCCCAGGGGACTTATCAATTTTCACCCTTTCCAGAATAGTTAACACCTCCTCCTTATGAACCTCAAGCCCTTCTAGTATAGTAGCCAGAATCTCAGTATTCTCCTCGTCAACATTGTCTTTTTGCTGTGTGAATAGTGATGAAAAATATTCATATAGCACCTCGCCTATCTCCTCGGACTCCAAGCACAACTTCTCACTACTGTCCTTGACTGGCCCTACTCTTACCCTAGTCATTCTTTTATTCCTGACATATCTATAGAAAGCTTTAGGGTTATCCTTGATCCTACCTTCCAAAGACTTCTCATGTCCCCTCCTGGCTCTTCTTAGCTCTCTCTTTAGGTCCTTCCTAGCTAACTTGTAACTTTTGTGCGCCCTTAATGAACCTTCATGTCTCATCTTTACATACGCCTCCTTCCTTCTTCCTCTAGACAAGTGTTTCAACTGCCTTAGTAAATCACGGTTCCCTTGCTCGACCACTTCCTCCCTGCCTGACAGGTACATACTTATCAAGGACACGCAGTAGCTGTTCCTTGAACAAGCTCCACATTTCCATTGTGCCAATCCCCTGCAGTTTTCCTCTCCGTCTCGATGGGGGTGGGGGGAAGGGTACCCCCTCTCCATCTCTCTCGGTGGGTGGGGGGTTCCCGCCTCTCCATCTCCCTCGGTGGGGTGGTCCCCCTCTCCATCTCTCTCGGTGGGGGAGTCCCCCCTCTCCATCTCTCTCGGTGGGGGGTCCCCCCCCTCCATCTGTCTCGGTGGGTGGGGGGTTCCCGCCTCTCTATCTCTCTCGCTGGGGGAGTCCCCCCTCTCCATCTCTCTCGGTGGGGGAGTCCCCCCTCTCCATCTCTCTCGGTGGAGGGGGGGAACCCCCTCCATCTCTCTCGGTGGAGGGAGAGTTCCTCCCTCTCCATCTCTCTCGGTGGGTGGGGGGTTCCCGCCGCTCTATCTGTCTCGGTGGGGGGGTCCCCCTCTCCATCTCTCTCGCTGGGGGAGTCCCCCCTCTCCATCTCACTCGGTGGGGGGGGGAGTTCTCCCCTCTCCATCTCTCTCGGTGGGGGGTCCCCTCTCTCCATCTCTCTTGGTGGGGGGGGGACCCCTTCTCCATCTCTCTCGGCGGGGGGGGGGGGGGGAGGGGGTCCACCCTCTCCATCTCTCTCGGTGGAGGGGGAGTTCCCCCCTCTCCATCTCTCCCGTTGGGGGGGGGGGTGGTTCCTCCCTCTCCATCTCTCTCTCGGTGGGGGGGGGGTTCCCCCTTCTCCATCACGCGTTGTGGGGGGTCTCCTTCTCCATCTCTCCCGGTGGGGGGAGGGGGGTTCCACCCACTCCATCTCTCTCTGTGGGGGGGTCCCTCTTCTCCATCTCGCTCGGTGGGTGGGTGTTCCCCTTCTCCATCTCTCGGTGTGGGGGTTTCCCCTTCTCCATCTCTCTCGGTGGGGGGGTTCCCCTTCTCCATCTCTCTCGGTGGGGGGGGGGGGGGAGGGTGTTCTCCCCTCTCCATCTCTCTCGGTCTCTTCGTCTCTCCGTCTCTCTCTGGGACTCTGCCAAAACGAAATCCACAATCAGCAGTCGGCCATTTTATGTCAGTTCACGGTGGCCATTTTATGTCAGTTCACGGTGGCCATTTTACATCAGTTCACGATAGCCATTAGTATGTCAGTTCACAATGGCCATTGTATGTCAGTTCACGGTGGCCATTTTATGTCGGTTCACGGGAGCCATTTTATGTCAGTTCACAATAGCAATTTTATGTCAGTTAACAATGGACAGTTCATGTCAGTTCACGGGGGCCTTTTTAGGTCAGGTCGCAATGGCCATTTTATATCAGTTCACGGTGGCCATTGTATATCAGTTCACAATAGCCATTTTATGTCAGTTCACAATGGCCATTTTATGTCAGTTCACAATGGCCATTTTATGTCAGTTCACAATGGCCATTTTATGTCAGTTCACAATAGCCATTTTATGTCAATTTGCAATGGCCATTTTATGTCAGTTCACGGTGGCCATTGTATGCCAGTTCAGAATGGCCATTTTATGTCAATTTGCAATGGAAAGTTTATGTCGGTTCACGGGGGCCATTTTATCTCAATTCACGGTGGCCATTTTATGTCAGCTCACGGTGGCCATTTTATGTCAGTTCACAGTGGCCATTTTATCTCAATTCACGGTGGCCATTTTATGTCAGCTCACGGTGGCCATTTTATGTCAGTTCACAGTGGCCATTTTATGTCAGTTCACAATGGCCATTTTATGTCAGTTCACGGTGGCCATTTTATGTCAGGTCGCAATGGCCATTTTATGTCAGTTCAGAATGGACAGTTTATGTCAGTTCACGGGGGCCATTTTATGTCAGGTCGCAATGGCCATTTTATGTCAGTTCAGAATGGACAGTTTATGTCAGTTCACGGGGGCCTTTTTATGTCAGGTCGCAATGGCCATTTTATGTCAGTTCACGGTAGCCATTTTATGTCAGGTCGCAATGGCCATTTTATGTCAGTTCACGGGGGCCATTTTATGTCAGTTCACATTGGCCATTTTATGTCAGTTCACGGGGGCCATTGTATGTCAGTTCACAATGGCCATTTTATGTCAGTTCACGTGGTCCATTGTATGTCAGTTCACATTGGCCATTGGATGTCAGTTCACAATGGCCATTTTATGTCAGTTTGCAATGGCCATTTTTTCTCAGTTGACGGTGGCCATTTTGTGTCAGTTCACGGTGGCCATTGTATGTCAGTTCACAATGGCCATTTTATGTCAGTTTGCAATGGCCATTTTATCTCAGTTGCGGTGGCCAGTTCATGTTTGGTTCACGGGGGCCATGTTATGTCAGTTCACAATGGCCATTGTATGTCAGTTCACAATGGCCATTTTATGTCAGTTTGTAATGGCCATTTTTTCTCAGTTGACGGTGGCCATTTTGTGTCAGTTCACGGTGGCCATTGTATGTCAGTTCACAATGGCCATTTTATGTCAGTTTGCAATGGCCATTTTATCTCAGTTGCGGTGGCCAGTTCATGTTTGGTTCACGGGGGCCATGTTATGTCAGTTCACAATGGCCATTGTATGTCAGTTCACAATGGCCATTTTATGTCAGTTTGTAATGGCCATTTTTTCTCAGTTGACGGTGGCCATTTTGTGTCAGTTCACGGTGGCCATTGTATGTCAGTTCACAATGGCCATTTTATGTCAGTTTGTAATGGCCATTTTTTCTCAGTTGACGGTGGCCATTTTGTGTCAGTTCACGGTGGCGATTGTATGTCAGTTCACAATGGCCATTTTATGTCAGTTTGCAATGGCCATTTTATCTCAGTTGCGGTGACCAGTTCATGTTGGTTCATGGGGGCCATGTTATGTAAGTTCACGGTGGCCATTTTATGTCCGTTCACGGGGGCCATTTTATGTCAGTTCATGGTGGCTATTGTATGTCAGTACACAATTGTCATTTTATGTCAGTTCACGGTAGCCATTTTATGTCAGTTCACGCGGGCCATTTTATTCAGTCGATGGGGGGCATTTTATGTCAGTACATGGTGGCCATTTTAAGTCAGTTCACGGTGGTCATTTTATGTCGATTGACGGGGGCCATTTTATGTCAGCTCGCAATGGCCATTTTATGTCAGTTCACGGTGGCCATTTTATGTCCGTTCACGGGGGCCATTTTATGTCAGTTCATGGTGGCTATTGTATGTCAGTACACAATTGTCATTTTATGTCAGTTCACGGTAGCCATTTTATGTCAGTTCACACGGGCCATTTTATTCAGTCGATGGGGGGCATTTTATGTCAGTACATGGTGGCCATTTTAAGTCAGTTCACGGTGGTCATTTTATGTCGATTGACGGGGGCCATTTTATGTCAGCTCGCAATGGCCATTTTATGTCAGTTCACGGTGGCCATTTTATGTCCGTTCACGGGGGCCATTTTATGTCAGTTCATGGTGGCTATTGTATGTCAGTACACAATTGTCATTTTATGTCAGTTCACGGTGGCCATTTTATGTCAGGTCATGGGGGCCATTGTATGTCAGTTCACAATGGCCATTGTATGTCAGTTCTCAATGGCCATTTTATGTCAGTTCACAGCGGCCATTTTATGTCAATTCACGGTAGCCATTGTATATCAGTTCACAGTGGCCATTTTATGTCAATTCACGGTAGCCATTGTATATCAGTTCACAATGGCCATTTTATGTCAGTTCATGGTGGCCATTGTATGTCAGTTCACAATGGCCATTGTATGTCAGTTCACAATGGCCATTTTATGTCAGTTCACGGTGGCCATTTTATGACAGTTCACAATGCCAATTTTATGTAAGTTCACGGTGGCCATTGTATGTCAGTTCACAATAGTCATTTTATGTCTGTTCACAATGGCCATTTTATGTCTGTTCACAATGGCCATTTTATGTCAGTTCATGGTGGCCATTGTATGTCAGTTCATGGTGGCCATTTTATGTCAGTTCACCATGGCCATTTTATGTCAGTTCACAATGGCCATTTAACGTCAGGTTGCAATGGCCATTTTATCTCAGTTGACGGTGGCCATTTTATGTCAGTTCACGGTGGCCATTGTATGTCAGATCACAATGGCCATTTTATGTCAGTTTGCAATGGCCATTTAATCTCAGTTGCGGTGGCCAGTTCATGTTTGTTCACGGGGGCCATTTTATGTCAGATCACGGTGGCCATTTTATGTCAGGTCACGGGGGCCATTTTATGTCAGTTCATGGTGGCCATTTTATCTCAGTTCACGGTGGCCATTTTATGTCAGTTCACGGGGGGCCATTTTATTCAGTCAAAGGGGCCATTTGATGTCAGTACACGGTGGCCATTTTATGTCAGTTCACGGTGGTCATTTTATGTCGTTTGAAGGTGGCCATTTTATTTCAGCTCGCAATGGCCATTTTATGTCAGTTCACGGTGGCCATTGTATGTCAGTTCACGGCGGCCATTTTATGTCAGGTCTCGGTGGCTATTTTATGTTAGCTCACGGCAGCCATTTTATGTTCATTCACGGTGGCCATTTTATGTCAGTTCACGGCAGCCATTTTATGTCAGTTCACGGTGGTCATTTTATGGCGGTTGAAGGGGCCATTTTACGTCAGTTCACAGCAGCCATTTTATGTCAGTTCACGGTGGCCATTATATGTCAGTTCACGGTGGCCATTTTATGTCAGTTCCCGGAGGCCATTTTATGTCAGTTCACGGCAGTCTTTTTATGTCAGTACACGGCAACCATTTGTGGCAATTTTCAGCCATCCCACAGCCAGCACTGCCAGTGCTCCCCCCACACAGCAAGCACTGTCAGTGCTCCCCCACACAGCCAGCACTGTCAGTGTTCCCCCCACACAGCCAGCACTGCCAGTGCTCCACCCTCACAGCCAGCACTGTCAGTGCTCCCACCACACAGCCAGCACTGTCAGTGCTCCCCCACACAGCCAGCACTGTCAGTGCTCCCCACACAGCCAGCACTGTCAGTGCTCCAACCACACAGCCAGCACTGTCAGTGCTCCCACCACACAGCCAGCACTGTCAGTGCTACCGCACACAGCCAGCGCTATCAGTGCTCCCCTCACACAGCCAGCACTGTAAGTGCTCCCACCACACAGCCAGCACTGTCAGTGCTCCCACCACACAGCCAGCTCTGTCAGTGCTCCCCCACACAGCCAACACTGTCAGTGCTCCCCTACACAGCCAACACTGTCAGTGCTCCCACCTCACAGCCAGCACTGTCAGTGCTCCCCCACACAGCCAGCACCGTCTGTGCTCCCCCACACAGCAAGCACTGTCAGTGCTCCCCACGCAGCCAGCACTGTCAGTGCTACCCCCCACAGCCAGCACTGTCAGTGCTCCCACCACACAGCCAGCACTGTCAGTGCTCCCACGAAACAGCCAGCACTGTCAGTGCTCCCACCACACAGCCAGCACTGTCAGTGCTCCCACCACACAGCCAGCACTGTCAGTGCTCCCACCCCACAGCCAGCACTGTCAGTGCTCCCCCACACAGCCAGCACTGTCAGTGCTCCCACCACACAGCCAGCACTGTCAGAGCTCCCCCGACACAGCCAGCACTGTCAGTGCTCCCCCACTCAGCCAACACTGTCTGTGCACCCCCCACACAGCCAGCACTGTCACTGCTCCCCCACACAGTCAGCACTGTCAGTGCTCCCACCAGACAGCCAGCACTGTCAGTGCTCCCCACACAGCCAGCACTGTCAGTGTTCCCCCCACACAGCCAGCACTGTCATTGCTCCCCCACAGAGCCAGCACTGTCAGTGTTCCCCCCACACAGCCAGCACTGTCAGAGCACCCCCACACAGCCAGCACTGTCAGTGCTCCAACCACACAGCCAGCACTGTCAGTGCTCCAACCACACAGCCAGCTCTGTCAGTGCTCCCCCCACACAGCCAGCACTGTCATTGCTCAACCCACACAGCCAGCACTCTCAGTGCTCCCACCACAGAGCCAGCACTGTCAGTGCTCCCCCACACAGCCAGCACTGTCAGTGCTCCCCCACACAGCCAGCACTGTCAGTGCTCCCAACACACAGCCATCACTGTCAGTGCTCCCACCGCACCGCCAGCACTGTCAGTGCTCCACCCACACAGCCAGCAATGTCATTGCTCCCCCACACGGCCAGCACGTCAGTGCTCCCCCACACAGCCAGCACTGTCAGTGCTCCCCCACACAGCCAGCACTGTCAGTGCTCCCCACACACAGCCAGCACTGTCAGTGCTCCCCCACACAGCCAGCACTGTCAGTGCTCCCACCACACAGCCAGCACTGTCAGTGCTCCCACCACACAGCCAGCACTGTCAGTGCTCCCCGCACACAGACAGCACTGTCAGTGCTCCCCCACACAGCCAGCACTGTCAGTGCTCCCCCACACAGTCAGCGCGATCAGTGATACCCCACAAAGCCAGCACTGTCAGTGCTCCCCCACACAGCCAGCACTGTTAGTGCTCCCCCACACAGCCAGCACTGTCAGTGCTCCCCCACACAGCCAGCACTGTCAGTGCTCCCCCACACAGCCAGCACTGTCAGTGCTCCCCCACACAGTCAGCGCGATCAGTGATACCCCACAAAGCCAGCACTGTCAGTGCTCCGCCACACAGACAGCACTGTCTGTACTCCCCCCACACAGCCAGCACTGCCTGTGCTCCCCCCCACACAGCCAGCACTGTCATTGCTCCCACCACACAGCCAGCACTGTCAGTGATCCCCCCACGCAGACAGCACTGTCAGTGCTCCCCCACACAGACAGCACTGTCTGTGCTCCCCCCACACAGCCAGCACTGCCTGTGCTCCCCCACACAGCCAGAACTGTCAGTGCTCTCACCACACAGCCAGCACTGTCAGTGCTCCCCCACAGAGCCAGCACTGTCAGTGCTCCCACCACGCAGCCAGCACTGTCAGTGCTCCCCACACAGCCAGCACTGTCAGAGCTCCCCCACACACACACAGCCAGCAGTGTCAGTGCTCCCCCACACAGCCAGCACTGTCAGTGCTCCCCCACACAGCCAGCACTGTCAGTGCTCTCACCACACAGCCAGAACTGTCAGTGCTCCCCCCACACAGCCAGCACTGTCAGTGCTCCTACCCACACAGCCAGCACTGTCAGTGCTCCTACCCACACAGCCAGCACTGTCAGTGCTCCCCCACACAGCCAGCACTGTCAGTGTCCCACCACACAGCCAGCACTGTCAGTGCTCCCCCCCACACAGCCAGCACTGTCAGTGCTCCCACCACACAGCCAGCACTGTCAGTTCTCTCACTACACAGCCAGCACGGTCACTGCTCTCCCCACACAGCCAGCACTGTCAGTGCTCCCACCACACAGCCAACACTGCCAGTGCTCACACCACACAGCCAGCACTGTCAGTGCTCCCCCCACACAGCCAGCACTGTCAGTGCTCCTACCCACACAGCCAACACTGTCAGTGCTCAGCCCACACAGCCAGCACTGTCAGTGCTCCCACCACACAGCCAGCACTGTCAGTCCTTCCCTCACACAGCCAGCACTGTCAGTGCTCCCACAACTCAGCCAGCACTGTCAGTGCTCCCCCACACAGCCAGCACTGCCAGTGCTCACCCCACACAGCCAGCACTGTCAGATCTCCCACCACACAGCCAGCACTGTCAGTCCTTCCCTCATACAGCCAGCACTGTCAGTGCTCCCCCCACAGCCAGCACTGTCAGTGCTCCCACCACACAGTCAGCACTGTCAGTTCTCTCACCACACAGCCAGCACTGTCAGTGCTCCCACCACACAGCCAGCACTGTCAGTCCTTCCCTCACACAGCCAGCACTGTCAGTGCTCCCACAACTCAGCCAGCACTGTCAGTGCTCCCCCACACAGCCAGCACTGCCAGTGCTCACCCCACACAGCCAGCACTGTCAGATCTCCCACCACACAGCCAGCACTGTCAGTGCTCCCCCCACAGCCAGCACTGTCAGTGCTTCCCCCCACACAGGCAGCACTGTCAGTCCTCCCACCACACAGACAGCACTGTCAGTGCTCCCCCCCCCCCACGCAGACAGCACTGTCAGTGCTCCCCCTACACAGACAGCACTGTCAGTGCTCCCCCCCCCCCCCACGCAGACAGCACTGTCAGTGCTCCCCCCACACAGCCAGCACTGTCAGGGATGCAACCACACAGCCAGCACTGCCAGTGCTCCCACCACACAGCCAGCACTGTCAGTGCTCCCCCGCAGAGCCAGCACCGTCAGTGCTCCCACCACACAGCCAGCATTGTCAGTGCTCCCCCACAGAGCCAGCACCGTCAGTGCTCCTACCACACAGCAAGCACTGTCAGTGCTCCCCCCACACAGCCAGCACTGTCAGTGCTCCCCCGCAGAGCCAACACTGTCAGTGCTCCCACCACACAGCCAGCACTGTCAGTGCTCCCCCACAGAGCCAGCACCGTCAGTGCTCCTACCACACAGCAAGCACTGTCAGTGCTCCCCCCACACAGCCAGCACTGTCAGTGCTCCCACCAGACAGCCAGCACTGTCAGTGCTCCCCACACAGCCAGCACTGTCAGTGTTCCCCCCACACAGCCAGCACTGTCATTGCTCCCCCACAGAGCCAGCACTGTCAGTGTTCCCCCCACACAGCCAGCACTGTCAGAGCACCCCCACACAGCCAGCACTGTCAGTGCTCCAACCACACAGCCAGCACTGTCAGTGCTCCAACCACACAGCCAGCTCTGTCAGTGCTCCCCCCACACAGCCAGCACTGTCATTGCTCAACCCACACAGCCAGCACTCTCAGTGCTCCCACCACAGAGCCAGCACTGTCAGTGCTCCCCCACACAGCCAGCACTGTCAGTGCTCCCCCACACAGCCAGCACTGTCAGTGCTCCCAACACACAGCCATCACTGTCAGTGCTCCCACCGCACCGCCAGCACTGTCAGTGCTCCACCCACACAGCCAGCAATGTCATTGCTCCCCCACACGGCCAGCACGTCAGTGCTCCCCCACACAGCCAGCACTGTCAGTGCTCCCCCACACAGCCAGCACTGTCAGTGCTCCCCACACACAGCCAGCACTGTCAGTGCTCCCCCACACAGCCAGCACTGTCAGTGCTCCCACCACACAGCCAGCACTGTCAGTGCTCCCACCACACAGCCAGCACTGTCAGTGCTCCCCGCACACAGACAGCACTGTCAGTGCTCCCCCACACAGCCAGCACTGTCAGTGCTCCCCCACACAGTCAGCGCGATCAGTGATACCCCACAAAGCCAGCACTGTCAGTGCTCCCCCACACAGCCAGCACTGTTAGTGCTCCCCCACACAGCCAGCACTGTCAGTGCTCCCCCACACAGCCAGCACTGTCAGTGCTCCCCCACACAGCCAGCACTGTCAGTGCTCCCCCACACAGTCAGCGCGATCAGTGATACCCCACAAAGCCAGCACTGTCAGTGCTCCGCCACACAGACAGCACTGTCTGTACTCCCCCCACACAGCCAGCACTGCCTGTGCTCCCCCCCACACAGCCAGCACTGTCATTGCTCCCACCACACAGCCAGCACTGTCAGTGATCCCCCCACGCAGACAGCACTGTCAGTGCTCCCCCACACAGACAGCACTGTCTGTGCTCCCCCCACACAGCCAGCACTGCCTGTGCTCCCCCACACAGCCAGAACTGTCAGTGCTCTCACCACACAGCCAGCACTGTCAGTGCTCCCCCACAGAGCCAGCACTGTCAGTGCTCCCACCACGCAGCCAGCACTGTCAGTGCTCCCCACACAGCCAGCACTGTCAGAGCTCCCCCACACACACACAGCCAGCAGTGTCAGTGCTCCCCCACACAGCCAGCACTGTCAGTGCTCCCCCACACAGCCAGCACTGTCAGTGCTCTCACCACACAGCCAGAACTGTCAGTGCTCCCCCCACACAGCCAGCACTGTCAGTGCTCCTACCCACACAGCCAGCACTGTCAGTGCTCCTACCCACACAGCCAGCACTGTCAGTGCTCCCCCACACAGCCAGCACTGTCAGTGTCCCACCACACAGCCAGCACTGTCAGTGCTCCCCCCCACACAGCCAGCACTGTCAGTGCTCCCACCACACAGCCAGCACTGTCAGTTCTCTCACTACACAGCCAGCACGGTCACTGCTCTCCCCACACAGCCAGCACTGTCAGTGCTCCCACCACACAGCCAACACTGCCAGTGCTCACACCACACAGCCAGCACTGTCAGTGCTCCCCCCACACAGCCAGCACTGTCAGTGCTCCTACCCACACAGCCAACACTGTCAGTGCTCAGCCCACACAGCCAGCACTGTCAGTGCTCCCACCACACAGCCAGCACTGTCAGTCCTTCCCTCACACAGCCAGCACTGTCAGTGCTCCCACAACTCAGCCAGCACTGTCAGTGCTCCCCCACACAGCCAGCACTGCCAGTGCTCACCCCACACAGCCAGCACTGTCAGATCTCCCACCACACAGCCAGCACTGTCAGTCCTTCCCTCATACAGCCAGCACTGTCAGTGCTCCCCCCACAGCCAGCACTGTCAGTGCTCCCACCACACAGACAGCACTGTCAGTTCTCTCACCACACAGCCAGCACTGTCAGTGCTCCCACCACACAGCCAGCACTGTCAGTCCTTCCCTCACACAGCCAGCACTGTCAGTGCTCCCACAACTCAGCCAGCACTGTCAGTGCTCCCCCACACAGCCAGCACTGCCAGTGCTCACCCCACACAGCCAGCACTGTCAGATCTCCCACCACACAGCCAGCACTGTCAGTGCTCCCCCCACAGCCAGCACTGTCAGTGCTTCCCCCCACACAGGCAGCACTGTCAGTCCTCCCACCACACAGACAGCACTGTCAGTGCTCCCCCCCCCCCCCCCACGCAGACAGCACTGTCAGTGCTCCCCCTACACAGACAGCACTGTCAGTGCTCCCCCCCCCCCCCACGCAGACAGCACTGTCAGTGCTCCCCCCACACAGCCAGCACTGTCAGGGATGCAACCACACAGCCAGCACTGCCAGTGCTCCCACCACACAGCCAGCACTGTCAGTGCTCCCCCGCAGAGCCAGCACCGTCAGTGCTCCCACCACACAGCCAGCATTGTCAGTGCTCCCCCACAGAGCCAGCACCGTCAGTGCTCCTACCACACAGCAAGCACTGTCAGTGCTCCCCCCACACAGCCAGCACTGTCAGTGCTCCCCCGCAGAGCCAACACTGTCAGTGCTCCCACCACAAAGCCAGCACTGTCAGTGCTCCCCCACAGAGCCAGCACCGTCAGTGCTCCTACCACACAGCAAGCACTGTCAGTGCTCCCCCCACACAGCCAGCACTGTCAGTGCTCCCCCCATACAGCCAGCAGTGTCAGTGCTTCCTCCACACAGCCAGCACTGTCAGTGCTCCCACCACACAGCCAGCTCTGTCAGTGCTCCCCCACACAGCCAGCACTGTCAGTGCTCCCCTACACAGCCAACACTGTCAGTGCTCCCACCTCACAGCCAGCACTGTCAGTGCTCCCCCACACAGCCAGCACTATCAGTGCTCCCCCCACACAGCCAGCACTGTCAGTGCTCCCACCACACAGCCAGCACTGTCAGGGATGCAACCACACAGCCAGCACTGCCAGTGCTCCCACCACACAGCCAGCACTGTCAGAGCACCCACCACACAGCCAGCACTGTCAGTGCTCCCCCGCAGAGCCAACACTGTCAGTGCTCCCACCACACAGCCAGCACTGTCAGTGCTCCCCCACAGAGCCAGCACCATCAGTGCTCCTACCACACAGCCAGCACTGTCAGTGCTCCCCCCACACAACCAGCACTGTCAGTGCTCCCCCCATACAGCCAGCAGTGTCAGTGCTTCCTCCACACAGCCAGCACTGTCAGTGCTCCCACCACACAGCCAGCTCTGTCAGTGCTCCCCCACACAGCCAGCACTGTCAGTGCTCCCCGACACAGCCAACACTGTCAGTGCTCCCACCTCACAGCCAGCACTGTCAGTGCTCCCCCACACAGCCAGCACCGTCTGTGCTCCCCCACACAGCCAGCACTGTCAGTGCTCCCCCACGCAGCCAGCACTGTCAGTGCTCCCCCCCACAGCCAGCACTGTCAGTGCTCCCACCACACAGCCAGCACTGTCAGTGCTCCCACCACACAGCCAGCACTGTCAGTGCTCCCACCGCACAGCCAGCACTGTCAGTGCTCCCACCCCACAGCCAGCACTGTCAGTGCTCCCCCACACAGCCAGCACTGTCAGTGCTCCCACCACACAGCCAGCACTGTCAGAGCTCCCCCGACACAGCCAGCACTGTCAGTGCTCCCCCACAGAGCCAGCACTGTCAGTGTTCCCCCCACACAGCCAGCACTGTCAGTGCACCCCCCACACAGCCAGCACTGTCAGTGCTCCAACCACACAGCCAGCACTGTCAGTGCTCCAACCACACAGCCAGCTCTGTCAGTGCTCCCCCACAGAGCCAGCACTGTCAGTGTTCCCCCCACACAGCCAGCACTGTCAGTGCACCCCCCACACAGCCAGCACTGTCAGTGCTCCAACCACACAGCCAGCACTGTCATTGCTCAACCCACACAGCCAGCACTGTCAGTGCTCCCACCACAGAGCCAGCACTGTCAGTGCTCCCCCACACAGCCAGCACTGTCAGTGCTCCCAACACACAGCCATCACTGTCAGTGCTCCCACCGCACAGCCAGCACTGTCAGTGTTCCACCCACACAGCCAGCACTGTCATTGCTCCCCCACACGGCCAGCACTGTCAGTGCTCCCCCACACAGCCAGCACTATCAGTGCTCCCCCACACAGCCAGCACTGTCAGTGCTCCCCACACACAGCCAGCACTGTCAGTGCTCCCCCACACAGCCAGCACTGTCAGTGCTCCCACCACACAGCCAGCACTGTCAGTGCTCCCACAACACAGCCAGCACTGTCAGTGCTCCCCCCACACAGACAGCACTGTCAGTGCTCCCCCACGCAGCCAGCACTGTCAGTGCTCCCCCCACACAGCCAGCACTGTCAGTGCTCCCCCACACAGTCAGCGCGATCAGTGATACCCCACAAAGCCAGCACTGTCAGTGCTCCCCCACACAGCCAGCACTGTCAGTGCTCCCCCCACACAGCCAGCACTGTCAGTGCTCCCCCACACAGTCAGCGCGATCAGTGATACCCCACACAGCCAGCACTGTCAGTGCTCCCCCCCCCACACAGCCAGCACTGTCAGTGCTCCCACCACACAGCCAGCACTGTCAGTTCTCTCACTACACAGCCAGCACTGTCAGTGATCCCCCCCACACAGCCAGCACTGCCTGTGCTCCACCCCACACAGCCAGCACTGTCATTGCTCCCACCACACAGCCAGCACTGTCAGTGCTCCCCCACACAGCCAGCACTGTCAGTTCTCTCACTACACAGCCAGCACTGTCAGTGATCCCCCCATGCAGACAGCACTGTCAGTGCTCCCCCACACAGACAGCACTGTCTGTGCTCCCCCCACACAGCCAGCACTGCCTGTGCTCCCCCCACACAGCCAGCACTGTAAGTGCTCTCACCACACAGCCAGCACTGTCAGTGATCCCCCACAGAGCCAGCACTGTCAGTGCTCCCACCACACAGCCAGCACTGTCAGTGCTCCCTCCACACAGCCAGCACTATCAGTGCTCCCCCCACACAGCCAGCACTGTCAGTGCTCCCACCACACAGCCAGCACTATCAGTGCTCCCACCACGCAGCCAGCACTGTCAGTGCTCCCCCACACAGCCAGCACTGTCAGAGCTCCCCCCCACACACACAGCCAGCAGTGTCAGTGCTCCCCCACACAACCAGCACTGTCCGTGCTCCCCAAAGAGCCAGCACTGTCTGTGCTCCTCCCACACACAGCCAGCACTGTCAGTGCTCTCACCACACAGCCAGCACGGTTACTGCTCCCCCCACACAGCCAGCACTGTCAGTGCTCCCCCACACAGCGAGCACTGTCAGTGCTCCCACCACACAGCCAACACTGCCAGTGCTCACACCACACAGCCAGCACTGTCAGTGCTCCCCCCACACAGCCAGCACTGTCAGTGCTCCCACCACACAGCCAACACTGCCAGTGCTCACACCACACAGCCAGCACTGTCAGTGCTCCCCCCACACAGCCAGCACTGTCAGTGCTCCTACCCACACAGCCAGCACTGTCAGTGCTCCTACCCACACAGCCAGCACTGTCAGTGCTCCCCCACACAGCCAGCACTGTCAGTGTCCCGCCGCACAGCCAGCACTGTCAGTGCTTCCCCCCCACACAGCCAGCACTGTCAGTGCTCCCACCACACAGCCAGCACTGTCAGTGCTCCCCCACACAGCCAGCACTGTCAGTGCTCCCCCCACACAGGCAGCACTGTCAGTTCTCCCACCACACAGCCAGCACTGTCAGTGCTCCCCCACGCAGACAGCACTGTCAGTGCTCCCCCCACACAGCCAGCACTGTCTGTGCTCCCCCCACACAGCCAGCACTGTCAGGGATGCAACCACACAGCCAGCACTGCCAGTGCTCCCATCACACAGCCAGCACTGCCAGTGCTCCCACCACACAGCCAGCACTGTCAGTGCTCCCACCACACAGCCAGCACTGTCAGTGCTCCCACCACACAGCCAGCACTGTCAGTTCTCTCACCACACAGCCAGCACTGTCAGTGCGCCCCCCACGCAGACAGCACTGTCAGTGCTCCCCCACACAGACAGCACTGTCAGTGCTCCCCCCCACACAGCTAGCACTGTCAGTGCTCCCACCACACAGCCAGCACTGTCAGTGCTCCCCCACAGAGCCAACACTGTCAGTGCTCCCCCCACACAGCCAGCACTGTCAGTGCTCCTCCACACAGCCAGCACTGTCAGTGCTCCCCCACACAGCCAGCACTGTCAGTGCTCCCCCATACAGCCAGCAGTGTCAGTGCTTCCTCCACACAGCCAGCACTGTCAGTGCTCCCCCCACACAGCCAGCACTGTCAGTGCTCCCCTCACAGACAGCACTGTCAGTGCTACCCCCACTCAGCCAGCACTGTCTGTGCTCCCGCCACACAGCCAGCACTGTCAGTGCTCCCACCACACAGCCAGCACTGTCAGTGCTCCCCACACAGCAGCACTGTCAGTGCTCCCCCCACACAGGCAGCACTGTCAGTGCTCCCCTCACAGACAGCACTGTCAGTGCTACCCCCACTCAGCCAGCACTGTCTGTGCTCCCGCCACACAGCCAGCACTGTCAGTGCTCCCCACAGAGCCAGCACTGTCAGTCCTCCAACCACACAGCCAGCACTGTCAGTGCTCCCCCACAAAGCCAGCACTGTCAGTGGTCCCCACACAGCCAGCACTGTCAGTGGTCCCCACACAGCCAGCACTGTCAGTGCTTCCCCCCACACAGGCAGCACTGTCAGTGCTCCCACCACACAGCCAGCACTGTCAGTGCTCCCCCAGACAGCCAGCACTGTCAGTGCTCCCCTCACAGCCAGCACTGTCAGTGCTTCCCCCCACACAGCCAGCACTGTCAGTTCTCTCACCACACAGCCAGCACTGTCAGTGCGCCCCCCACGCAGACAGCACTGTCAGTGCTCCCCCACACAGACAGCACTGTCAGTGCTCCCCCCCACACAGCTAGCACTGTCTGTGCTCCCCCCACACAGCCAGCACTGTCAGTGCTCCCACCACACAGCCAGCACTGTCAGTGCTCCCACCACACAGCCAGCAATGTCAGGGCTCCCACCACACAGCCAGCTCTGTCAGTGCTCCCCACACAGCCAGCACTGTCAGTGCTCCCACCACACAGCCAGCACTGCCAGTGCTCCCACCACACAGCCAGCACTATCAGTGCTCCCAACACACAGCCAGCACTGCCAGTGCTCCCACTGCATAGCCAGCACTGTCAGTGCTCCCACCACACAGCCAGCACTGTCAGTTCTCCCACCACACAACCAGCACTGTCAGTGCTCCCCCACACAGCCAGCACTGTCAGTGCTCCCACCACACAGCCAGCACTGTCAGTGCTCCCCCACACAGCCAGCACTGTCAGTGCTCCCCCACACAGCCAGCACTGTCAGTGCTCCACCCTCACAGACAGCACTGTCAGTGCTCCCACCACACAGCCAGCACTGTCAGTGCTCCCACCACACAGCTGCACTGTCAGTGCTCCCATCACACAGCCAGCGCTGTCAGTGCTCCCACCATACAGACGGCACTGTCAGTGCTCCTACCACACAGCCAGCACTGTCAGTGCTCCCCCAACAGAGCCAGCACTGTCAGTGCTCCCCACACAGCCAGCACTGTCAGTGCTCCCCCACACAGCCAGCACTGTCAGTGCTCCACCCTCACAGACAGCACTGTCAGTGCTCCCACCACACAGCCAGCACTGTCAGTGCTCCCACCACACAGCTGCACTGTCAGTGCTCCCATCACACAGCCAGCGCTGTCAGTGCTCCCACCATACAGACGGCACTGTCAGTGCTCCTACCACACAGCCAGCACTGTCAGTGCTCCCCCAACAGAGCCAGCACTGTCAGTGCTCCCCACACAGCCAGCACTGTCAGTGCTCCCACCACACAGCCAGCACTGTCAGTGCCCCCACCACACAACCAGCACTGTCAGTACTCCCACCACACAGCCAGCACTGTCAGTGCCCCCACCCCACACAGCCAGCATTATCAATGCTCCCCAACAGCCAGCACTGTCAGTGCTCCCCCCACACAGTCAGCACTGTCAGTTCTCTCACCACACAGCCAGCACTGTCAGTGCGCCCCCCACGCAGACAGCACTGTCAGTGCTCCCCCACACAGACAGCACTGTCAGTGCTCCCCCCCACACAGCTAGCACTGTCTGTGCTCCCCCCACACAGCCAGCACTGTCAGTGCTCCCACCACACAGCCAGCACTGTCAGTGCTCCCACCACACAGCCAGCACTGTCAGTGCTCCCACCACACAGCCAGCAATGTCAGGGCTCCCACCACACAGCCAGCTCTGTCAGTGCTCCCCACACAGCCAGCACTGTCAGTGCTCCCACCACACAGCCAGCACTGCCAGTGCTCCCACCACACAGCCAGCACTATCAGTGCTCCCAACACACAGCCAGCACTGCCAGTGCTCCCACTGCATAGCCAGCACTGTCAGTGCTCCCACCACACAGCCAGCACTGTCAGTTCTCCCACCACACAACCAGCACTGTCAGTGCTCCCCCACACAGCCAGCACTGTCAGTGCTCCCACCACACAGCCAGCACTGTCAGTGCTCCCCCACACAGCCAGCACTGTCAGTGCTCCCCCACACAGCCAGCACTGTCAGTGCTCCACCCTCACAGACAGCACTGTCAGTGCTCCCACCACACAGCCAGCACTGTCAGTGCTCCCACCACACAGCTGCACTGTCAGTGCTCCCATCACACAGCCAGCGCTGTCAGTGCTCCCACCATACAGACGGCACTGTCAGTGCTCCTACCACACAGCCAGCACTGTCAGTGCTCCCCCAACAGAGCCAGCACTGTCAGTGCTCCCCACACAGCCAGCACTGTCAGTGCTCCCCCACACAGCCAGCACTGTCAGTGCTCCACCCTCACAGACAGCACTGTCAGTGCTCCCACCACACAGCCAGCACTGTCAGTGCTCCCACCACACAGCTGCACTGTCAGTGCTCCCATCACACAGCCAGCGCTGTCAGTGCTCCCACCATACAGACGGCACTGTCAGTGCTCCTACCACACAGCCAGCACTGTCAGTGCTCCCCCAACAGAGCCAGCACTGTCAGTGCTCCCCACACAGCCAGCACTGTCAGTGCTCCCACCACACAGCCAGCACTGTCAGTGCCCCCACCACACAACCAGCACTGTCAGTACTCCCACCACACAGCCAGCACTGTCAGTGCCCCCACCCCACACAGCCAGCATTATCAATGCTCCCCAACAGCCAGCACTGTCAGTGCTCCCCCCACACAGTCAGCACTGTCAGTGCTCCCCCCACACAGCCAGCACTGTCAGAGCTCCGACCACACAGCCAGCACTGTCAGTGCTACCCCACACAGCCAGCACTGTCAGTGCTCTCACCTCACAGCCAGCACTGTCAGTGCTTCCCCCACACAGCCAGCACTGTCAGTGCTCCCACCACACAGCCAGCACTGCCCGTGTTCCCCCACACAGCCAGCACTGTCAGTGCTCCCCCCACACAACCAGCACTGTCAGTGCTCCACCCTCACAGCCAGCACTGTCAGTGCTGCACCCACACATCCAGCACTGTCAGTGCTCCCCACACAGCCAGCACTGTCAGTGCTCCACCCACACAGCCAGCACTGCCCGTGTTCCCCCACACAGCCAGCACTGTCAGTGCTCCCCCCACACAACCAGCACTGTCAGTGCTCCACCCTCACAGCCAGCACTGTCAGTGCTCCCACCACACAGCCAGCACTTTCAGTGCTCCCCACAGCCAGCATTGTCACAGCTCCCACCACACAGCCAGCACTGCCAGTGCTCTCCCACAGAGCTAGCACTGTCAGTGCTCCCACCACACAGCCAGCACTGTCAGTGCTCCCACCACACAGCCAGCACTGTCAGTGCTCCCCCACACAGCCAGCTCTGTCAGTGCTAACCCCACACAGCCAGCACTTTCAGTGCTCCCCACACACAGCCAGCACTGTCAGTGCTCCCCCACACAGCCAGCCCTGTCAGTGCTCCCCACACAGCCAGCACTGCCAGTGCTCCCCCCACACAGCCAGCACTGACAGTGCTCACCCACAGAGCCAGCACTGTCAGTGCTCCCACCACACAGCCAGCACTGACAGCGCTCCCCCACACAGCCAGCACTGTCAGTGCTCCACCATACAGCCAGCACTGTCAATGCTCCCCCACACAGCCAGCACTGCCAGTGCTCCCACCACACAGCCAGCACTGTCATCCTCCCCCACACAGCCATCACTGTCAGTGCTCCCCCACACAGCCAGCGCTGTCAGTGCTCCCCACACAGCCAGCACTGTCAGTGCTCCCCCCACACAGCTAGCACTGTCAGTGCTTCCCACACAGCTAGCACTGTCAGCGCTTCCCCACACAGCCAGCACTGTCAGTGCTCCCCACACAGCCAGCACTGTCAGTGACCCCCCACACAGCCAGCACTATCAGTGCTCCCCACACAGCCAGAACTGTCAGTGCACCCCCAAAGAGCCAGAACTGTCAGTGCTCCCCCACACAGCCAGCACTGTCACTACTCCCACCACACAACCAGCACTGTCAGTGCTCCCCCCACACAGCCAGCACTGTCAGTGCTCCACCCTCACAGCCAGCACTGTCAGTGCTCCCCCACACAGCCAGCACTGTCAGTGCTCCCCCCACACAGCCAGCACTGTCAGTGCTCCACCCTCACAGACAGCACTGTCAGTGCTTCCACCATACAGACGGCACTGTGAGTGCTCCTACCACACAGCCAGCACTGTCAGTGCTCCCACCACACAGCCAGCACTGTCAGAGCTCCCCCACACAGCCAGCACTGTCAGTGCTCCCCCCACAGAGCCAGCACTGTCAGTGCTCCCCACACAGCCAGCACTGTCAGTGCTCCCCCACGTAGCCAGCACTGTCAGTGCTCCCACCACACAACCAGCACTGTCAGTACTCCCACCACACAGCCAGCACTGTCAGTGCCCCCACCCCACACAGCCAGCACTATCAATGCTCCCCAACAGCCAGCACTGTAAGTGCTCCCCCCACACATCCAGCACTGTAAGAGCTCCAACCACACAGCCAGCACTGTCAGTGCTCCCCCCACACAGCCAGCACTGTCAGTGCTACCCCACACAGCCAGCACTGTCTGTGCTCTCACTACAAAGCCAGCACTGTCAGTGCTCCCCCACACAGCCAGCACTGTCAGTGCTACCCCACACAGCCAGCACTGTCAGTGCTCTCACCACACAGCCAGCACTGTCAGTGCTCCCACCACGCGGCCAGCACTGTCAGTGCTCCCACCACACAGCCAGCACTGCCAGTGCTCCCACCACACAGCCAGCACTGTCAGTGGTCCCCCCACACAGCCAGCACTGTCAGTGCTCCCACCACACAGCCAGCACAGTCAGTGCTCCCCATACAGCCAGCACTGTCAGTGCTCCACCCACACAGCCAGCACTGTCAGTGCTCCCCACACAGCCAGCACTGTCAGTGCTGCACCCACACAGCCAGCACTGTCAGTGCTCCCCACACAGCCAGCACTGTCAGTGCTCCACCCACACAGCCAGCACTGCCCGTGCTCCCCCACACAGCCAGCACTGTCAGTGCTCCCCCACACAACCAGCACTGTCAGTGCTCCACCCTCACAGCCAGCACTGTCAGTGCTCCCACCACACAGCCAGCACTTTCAGTGCTCCCCACAGCCAGCATTGTCACAGCTCCCACCACACAGCCAGCCCTGTCAGTGCTCCCCCACACAGCCAGCACTGTCAGTGCTCCCCCACACAGCCAGCACTGTCAGTGCTCTCACCACACAGCCAGCACTGTCAGTGCTCCCACCACACAACCAGCTCTGTCAGTGCTCCCCACACAGCCAGCACTGTCAGTGCTCCCCCACACAGCCAGCACTGTCAGTGCTCCCCCCCATACAGACAGCACTGTCAGTGCTCCCCCATACAGCCAGCACTGTCAGTGCTCCCACCACTCAGCCAGCACTGTCAGTGCTCCCCCACACAGCCAGCACTGTCAGTGCTCCCACCACACAGCCAGCACTGTCAGTGCTCCCCCCACACAGCCAGCACTGTCAGTGCTCCCCCACACAGCCAGCACTGTCAGTGCTCCCACCACACAGCCAACACTGTCAGTGCTTCCCCCACACAGCCAGCACTGTCAGTGCTCCCACCACACAGCCAGCACTGTCAGTGCTCCCCCACACAGCCAGCACTGTCAGTGCTCCCAATACACAGCCAGCACTGTCAGTGCTCCCCCCCACACAACCAGCACTGTCAGTGCTCCCCCCACACAGCCAGCACTTCCAGTGCTACCCCACACAGCCAACACTGTCAGTGCTTCCCCCACACAGCCAGCACTGTCAGTGCTCCCACCACACAGCCAGCACTGTCAGTGCTCCCCACACAGACAGCACTGGAAATGCTCCCTCCAAACTGTGTCTGTGTCTCTGTCTGTGTAGCTGTGTCTTTCTGTGTCTCTCTATCTGTCTCTCTCTCTGACCCTGTCTCTGACTCTGCCTGTGTCTCTGTCTCTCTCTGTGTCTCTGTCTGTATCTCTGTCTCTGTCCCTGTCTCTGTCTGTGTCCCTGTCTCTGTCTGCCTCTCTGTCTGTGTCTCTGTCCCTGTCTGTGTCCCTGTCTCTTTCTGTGCCCCTGTCTCTCTCTGTGTCTCTGTCTGTGTCTCTGTGTTTGTCTGTGTCTTAGTCTGTCTGTGTCTCTGTCTATGTCTGTGTCTCTGTCTGTATCTCTGTCTGTGTCTCTGTGTCTGTCTATCTCTCTCTGTGTCTTTGTGTCTGTCTGTGTCTCAGTCTCTGTCTCTGTCTCTGTCTGTGTCTCTGTGTCTGTCGGTCTCAGTGTCTCACTCTCTATCTCTGTCTGTATCTCCGTGTCTGTCAGTGTCTCAGTCTCTGTCTCTATCTGCTTCACAGACTGGGTTTAGGTGTGAGGCACCCACCCAGCTGATCGGCATTGGGGGAGTCACACACACCCAGCTGACTGGCCATGGTGGAGGCACACACCCAGCTGATCGGCAATGGGGAGAGGCACACACCCAGCTGATCGGCAATGGGGAGAGGCACACATCCAGCTGATCGGAAATGGGGAGAGGCACACACCCAGCTGATCGGCAATGGGGAGAGGCACACATCCAGCTGATCGGCAATGGGGAGAGGCACACATCCAGCTGATCGGCAATGGGGAGAGGCACACATCCAGCTGATCGGCAATGGGGAGAGGCACACATCCAGCTGATCGGAAATGGGGAGAGGCACACACCCAGCTGATCGGCAATGGGGAGAGGCACACATCCAGCTGATCGGCAATGGGGAGAGGCACACATCCAGCTGATCGGCAATGGGGAGAGGCACACATCCAGCTGATCGGCAATGGGGAGAGGCACACATCCAGCTGATCGGCATTGGGGGAGTCACACACACCCAGTTGATCGGCAATGAGGGAAGCACACACCCAGCTGATCGGCACTGGGGGGAAGCACACACACAGCTGACGGGCCATGGGGGAGTCACACTGAACCAGCTGATCGGCCATGGGAGAGTTACACACACCCAGTTGATCGGCAATGAGGGAAGCACACACCCAGCTGATCGGCACTGGGGGGAAGCACACACACAGCTGACGGGCCATGGGGGAGTCACACAGACCCAGTTGATCGGCCATGGGGAAGTCACAATGACCCAGCTGATCGGCCATGGGGGAGTCACACAGATCCAGCTCATCGGCCATGGTGGATTCACACTGAACCAGCTGATCGGCCATGGGGGAGTCACACAGACCCAGCTGATCGGCCATGGGGAAGTCACAATGACCCAGCTGATCGGCCATGGGGGAGTCACACAGATCCAGCTCATCGGCCATGGGGGATTGACACTGAACCAGCTGAACGGCCATGGGAGAGTCACACAGACCCAGTTGATCGGCCATGGGGGTGTCACACTGATCCAGCTGATCGGCCGTAGGGGAGTCACACCCACCCACCGACAGTCTCTCCTGGTAATGCAGAATGGTAAATCTCTGCCTGTGTCTCTGCCTGTATCTGTCCAATTCTCTCTCTGTCTGTGTTTCTGTCTGTCAGCCAGCACTGTCAGTGCTCCCCCACACAGCCAGCACTGTCAGTGCTCTCACCACACAGCCAGCACTGTCAGTGCTCCCCCCACACACAGCCAGCACTGTCAGTGCTCTCACCACACAGCCAGCACTGTCAGTGCTCCCACCACACAGCCAGCACTGTCAGTGCTCCCACCACACAGCCAGCACTGTCAGTGCTCCCCCCACACACAGCCAGCACTGTCAGTGCTCTCACCACACAGCCAGCACTGTCAGTGCTCCCACCACACAGCCAGCACTGTCAGTGCTCCCACCACACAGCCAGCACTTTCAGTGCTCCCCCACACAGCCAGCACTGTCAGTGCTCCCCACACACAGCCAGCACTGTCAGTGCTCCCCCACACAGCCAGCACTGTCAGTGCTCTCACCACACAGCCAGCACTGTCAGTGCTCCCCACACACAGCCAGCACTGCCAGTGCTCCCCCCACACAGCCAGCACTGTCAGTGCTCCCACCACACAGCCAGCACTGTCAGTGCTCCCCCACACAGCCAGCACTGTCAGTGCTCCCCCACACAGCCAGCACTGTCAGTGCTCCCCCACGTAGCCAGCACTGTCAGTGCTCCCAACACACAACCAGCACTGTCAGTACTCCCACCACACAGCCAGCACTGTCAGTGCTCTCACCACACAGCCAGCACTGTCAGTGCTCCCCACACACAGCCAGCACTGTCAGTGCTCCCCCACACAGCCAGCACTGTCAGTGCTCTCACCACACAGCCAGCACTGTCAGTGCTCCCCACACACAGCCAGCACTGCCAGTGCTCCCCCCACACAGCCAGCACTGTCAGTGCTCCCACCACACAGCCAGCACTGTCAGTGCTCCCCCACACAGCCAGCACTGTCAGTGCTCCCCCACACAGCCAGCACTGTCAGTGCTCCCCCACGTAGCCAGCACTGTCAGTGCTCCCAACACACAACCAGCACTGTCAGTACTCCCACCACACAGCCAGCACTGTCAGTGCTCCCACCACACAACCAGCACTGTCAGTGCTCCCCCACGTAGCCAGCACTGTCAGTGCTCCCACCACACAACCAGCACTGTCAGTACTCCCACCACACAGCCAGCACAGTCAGTGCTCCCCCACGTAGCCAGCACTGTCAGTGCCCCCACTACACAACCAGCACTGTCAGTACTCCCACCACACAGCCAGCACTGTCAGTGCTCCCCACACAGCCAGCACTGTCAGTGCTCCCCACACAGCCAGCACTGCCAGTGCTCCCCGCACAGCCAGCACTGTCAGTGCTCCCCCCACAGCCAGCACTGTCAGTGCTCACCCACACAGCCAGCACTGTCAGTGCTCCCACCACACAGCCAGCACTGTCAGTGCCCCCACCACACAGCCAGCACTGTCAGTGCTCCCACCACACAGCCAGCACTGTCAGTACTCCCACCACACAGCCAGCACTGTCAGTGCCCCCACCACACAACCAGCACTGTCAGTACTCCCACCACACAGCCAGCACTGTCAGTGCCCCCACCCCACACAGCCAGCATTATCAATGCTCCCCAACAGCCAGCACTGTCAGTGCTCCCCCCACACAGCCAGCACTGTCAGTGCTACCCCACACAGCCAGCACTGTCAGAGCTCCGACCACACAGCCAGCACTGTCAGTGCTACCCCACACAGCCAGCACTGTCAGTGCTACCCCACACAGCCAGCACTGTCAGTGCTCCCCCCACACAGCCAGCACTGTCAGTGCTCTCACCTCACAGCCAGCACTGTCAGTGCTTCCCCCACAGAGACATCACTGTCAGTGTCCCCCACACAGCCAGCACTGACTGTGCTCCTCCCACACAGCCAGCACTGTCAGTGCTCTCACCACACAGCCAGCACTGTCAGTGCTCCCACCACACAGCCAGCACTGTCAGTGCTCCCCCCACACAGCCAGCACTGTCAGTGCTCCCACCACACAGCCAGCACTGTCAGTGCTCCACCCACACAGCCAGCACTGTCAGTGCTCCACCCACACAGCCAGCACTGTCAGTGCTCCCCACACAGCCAGCACTGTCAGTGCTGCACCCACACATCCAGCACTGTCAGTGCTCCCCACACAGCCAGCACTGTCAGTGCTCTCACCACACAGCCAGCACTGTCAGTGCTCCACCCACACAGCCAGCACTGCCCGTGTTCCCCCACACAGCCAGCACTGTCAGTGCTCCCCCCACACAACCAGCACTGTCAGTGCTCCACCCTCACAGCCAGCACTGTCAGTGCTCCCACCGCACAGCCAGCACTTTCAGTGCTCCCCACAGCCAGCATTGTCACAGCTCCCACCACACAGCCAGCACTGCCAGTGCTCTCCCACAGAGCTAGCACTGTCAGTGCTCCCACCACACAGCCAGCACTGTCAGTGCTCCCACCACACAGCCAGCACTGTCAGTGCTCCCCCACACAGCCAGCTCTGTCAGTGCTAACCCCACACAGCCAGCACTTTCAGTGCTCCCCACACACAGCCAGCACTGTCAGTGCTCCCCCACACAGCCAGCCCTGTCAGTGCTCCCCACACAGCCAGCACTGCCAGTGCTCCCCCCACACAGCCAGCACTGACAGTGCTCACCCACAGAGCCAGCACTGTCAGTGCTCCCACCACACAGCCAGCACTGACAGCGCTCCCCCACACAGCCAGCACTGTCAGTGCTCCACCATACAGCCAGCACTGTCAATGCTCCCCCACACAGCCAGCACTGCCAGTGCTCCCACCACACAGCCAGCACTGTCATCCTCCCCCACACAGCCATCACTGTCAGTGCTCCCCCACACAGCCAGCGCTGTCAGTGCTCCCCACACAGCCAGCACTGTCAGTGCTCCCCCCACACAGCTAGCACTGTCAGTGCTTCCCACACAGCCAGCACTGTCAGTGACCCCCCACACAGCCAGCACTGTCAGTGACCCCCCACACAGCTAGCACTGTCAGTGCTCCCCACACAGCCAGCACTGTCAGTGACCCCCCACACAGCCAGCACTATCAGTGCTCCCCACACAGCCAGAACTGTCAGTGCACCCCCAAAGAGCCAGAACTGTCAGTGCTCCCCCACACAGACAGCACTGTCACTACTCCCACCACACAGCTAGCACTGTCAGTGCTCCCCACACAGCCAGCACTGTCAGTGCTCCCACCACACAACCAGCACTGTCAGTGCTCCCCCACACAGCCAGCACTGTCAGTGCTCCCCCCACACAGCCAGCACTGTCAGTGCTCCACCCTCACAGACAGCACTGTCAGTGCTTCCACCATACAGACGGCACTGTGAGTGCTCCTACCACACAGCCAGCACTGTCAGTGCTCCCACCACACAGCCAGCACTGTCAGAGCTCCCCCACACAGCCAGCACTGTCAGTGCTCCCCCCACAGAGCCAGCACTGTCAGTGCTCCCACCACACAGCCAGCACTGTCAGAGCTCCCCCACACAGCCAGCACTGTCAGTGCTCCCCCCACAGAGCCAGCACTGTCAGTGCTCCCCCACACAGCCAGCACTGTCAGTGCTCCCCCACGTAGCCAGCACTGTCAGTGCTCCCACCACACAGCCAGCACTGTCAGTGCACCCACCACACAACCAGCACTGTCAGTAATCCCACCACACAGCCAGCACTGTCAGTGCCCCCACCCCACACAGCCAGCACTATCAATGCTCCCCAACAGCCAGCACTGTAAGTGCTCCCCCCACACATCCAGCACTGTAAGAGCTCCAACCACACAGCCAGCACTGTCAGTGCTCCCACCACACAGCCAGCACTGTCAGTGCTCCCCCACACAGCCAGCACTGTCAGTGCTCCCCCACACAGCCAGCACTGTCTGTGCTCTCACTACAAAGCCAGCACTGTCAGTGCTCCCCCACACAGCCAGCACTGTCAGTGCTACCCCACACAGCCAGCACTGTCAGTGCTCTCACCACAAAGCCAGCACTGTCAGTGCTCCCACCACGCGGCCAGCACTGTCAGTGCTCCCACCACACAGCCAGCACTGCCAGTGCTCCCACCACACAGCCAGCACTGTCAGTGGTCCCCCCACACAGCCAGCACTGTCAGTGCTCCCACCACACAGCCAGCACAGTCAGTGCTCCCCATACAGCCAGCACTGTCAGTGCTCCACCCACACAGCCAGCACTGTCAGTGCTCCCCACACAGCCAGCACTGTCAGTGCTCCACCCACACAGCCAGCACTGTCAGTGCTCCCCCACACAGCCAACACTGTCAGTGCTCCCCCCACACAGCCAGCACTGTCAGTGCTCCCACCACACAGCCAGCACTTTCAGTGCTCCCCACAGCCAGCATTGTCACAGCTCCCACCACACAGCCAGCACTGCCAGTGCTCTCCCACAGAGCTAGCATTGTCAGTGCTCCCCCACACAGCCAGCACTGTCAGTGCTCCCACCACACAACCAGCTCTGTCAGTGCTCTCCACACAGCCAGCACTGTCAGTGCTCCCCCACACAGCCAGCACTGTCAGTGCTCCCCCCCCATACAGACAGCACTGTCAGTGCTCCCCCATACAGCCAGCACTGTCAGTGCTCCCACCACTCAGCCAGCACTGTCAGTGCTCCCCCACACAGCCAGCACTGTCAGTGCTACCACCACACAGCCAGCACTGTCAGTGCTCCCCCCACACAGCCAGCACTGTCAGTGCTCCCCCCACACAGCCAGCACTGTCAGTGCTCCCACCACACAGCCAACACTGTCAGTGCTTCCCCCACACAGCCAGCACTGTCAGTGCTCCCACCACACAGCCAGCACTGTCAGTGCTCCCCCACACAGCCAGCACTGTCAGTGCTCCCAATACACAGCCAGCACTGTCAGTGCTCCCCCCACACAACCAGCACTGTCAGTGCTCCCCCCACACAGCCAGCACTTCCAGTGCTACCCCGCACAGCCAGCACTGTCAGTGCTCCCACCACACAGCCAGCACTGTCAGTGCTCCCCACACAGACAGCACTGGAAATGCTCCCTCCAAACTGTGTCTGTGTCTCTGTCTGTGTAGCTGTGTCTTTCTGTGTCTCTCTATCTGTCTCTCTCTCTGACCCTGTCTCTGACTCTGCCTGTGTCTCTGTCTCTCTCTGTGTCTCTGTCTGTATCTCTGTCTCTGTCCCTGTCTCTGTCTGTGTCCCTGTCTCTGTCTGCCTCTCTGTCTGTGTCTCTGTCCCTGTCTGTGTCCCTGTCTCTTTCTGTGCCCCTGTCTCTCTCTGTGTCTCTGTCTGTGTCTCTGTGTTTGTCTGTGTCTTAGTCTGTCTGTGTCTCTGTCTATGTCTGTGTCTCTGTCTGTATCTCTGTCTGTGTCTCTGTGTCTGTCTATCTCTCTCTGTGTCTTTGTGTCTGTCTGTGTCTCAGTCTCTGTCTCTGTCTCTGTCTGTGTCTCTGTGTCTGTCGGTCTCAGTGTCTCACTCTCTATCTCTGTCTGTATCTCCGTGTCTGTCAGTGTCTCAGTCTCTGTCTCTATCTGCTTCACAGACTGGGTTTAGGTGTGAGGCACCCACCCAGCTGATCGGCATTGGGGGAGTCACACACACCCAGCTGACTGGCCATGGTGGAGGCACACACCCAGCTGATCGGAAATGGGGAGAGGCACACACCCAGCTGATCGGCAATGGGGAGAGGCACACATCCAGCTGATCGGCAATGGGGAGAGGCACACATCCAGCTGATCGGCATTGGGGGAGTCACACACACCCAGTTGATCGGCAATGTGAGGAAGCACACACCCAGCTGATCGGCACTGGGGGGAAGCACAAACACAGCTGACGGGCCATGGGGAGTCACACTGAACCAGCTGATCGGCCATGGGAGAGTTACACAGACCCAGTTGATCGGCCATGGGGAAGTCACAATGACCCAGCTGATCGGCCATGGGGGAGTCACACAGATCCAGCTCATCGGCCATGGTGGATTCACACTGAACCAGCTGATCGGCCATGGGAGAGTCACACAGACCCAGTTGATCGGCCATGGGGGTGTCACACTGATCCAGCTGATCGGCCGTAGGGAAGTCACACCCACCCACCGACAGTCTCTCCTGGTAATGCAGAATGGTAAATCTCTGCCTGTGTCTCTGCCTGTATCTGTCCAATTCTCTCTCTGTCTGTGTTTCTGTCTGTCAGCCAGCACTGTCAGTGCTCCCCCGCACAGCCAGCACTGTCAGTGCTCCCACCACACAGCCAGCACTGTCAGTGCTCCCCCACACAGCCAGCACTGTCAGTGCTCCCCCGCACAGCCAGCACTGTCAGTGCTCCCCCCACACAGCCAGCACTGCCAGTGCTCCCCCACACAGCCAGCACTGTCAGTGCTCCCCAACACAGCCAGCACTGACAGTGCTCCACCCACACAGCCAGCACTGTCAGTGCTCCCACCACACAGCCAGCACTGTCAGTGCTCCCCCGCACAGCCAGCACTGTCAGTGCTCCACCCACACAGCCAGCACTGTCAGTGCTCCCACCACACAGCCAGCACTGACAGTGCTCCACCCACACAGCCAGCACTGTCAGTGCTCCCACCACACAGCCAGCACTGTCAGTGCTCCCCCACACAGCCAGCACTGCCAGTGCTCCCCCCACACAGCCAGCACTGTCAGTGCTCCCCAACACAGCCAGCACTGACAGTGCTCCACCCACACAGCCAGCACTGTCAGTGCTCCCACCACACAGCCAGCACTGTCAGTGCTCCCCCACACAGCCAGCACTGTCAGTGCTCCCCCGCACAGCCAGCACTGTCAGTGCTCCCCCCACACAGCCAGCACTGTCAGTGCTCCCCACACACAGCCAGCACTGCCAGTGCTCCCCCCACACAGCCAGCACTGTCAGTGCTCCCCCACACAGCCAGCACTGCCAGTGCACCCCCACACAGCCAGCACTGTCAGTGCACCCCCCACACAGCCAGCACTGTCAGTACTCCCCACACACAGCCAGCACTGCCAGTGCTCCCCCCACACAGCCAGCAGTCAGTGCTCCCACCACACAGCCAGCACTGTCAGTGCTCCCCATCACACAGCCAGCACTGTCAGTGCTCCCCAGACAGTCAGCACAGTCAGTGCTCCCCCCTACAGCCAGCACTGTCAGTTCTCCCCAACACAGGCAGCACTGTCAGTGCTCCCACCACACAGCCAGCACTGTCAGTGCTCCCCCCCACACAGCCAGCACTGTCAGTGCTCCCCCCACACAGCCAGCACTGTCAGTGCTCCCCAGACAGTCAGCACAGTCAGTGCTCCCACAACAAAACCAGCACTGTCAGTGCTCCCCCACACAGCCAGCACTGTCAGTGGTCCCCAGACAGTCAGCACAGTCAGTGCTCCCCCACACAGGCAGCACTGTCAGTGCTCCCCCCACACAGCCAGCACTGTCAGTGCTCCCCACACACAGCCAGCACTGCCAGTGCACCCCCACACAGCCAGCACTGTCAGTGCACCCCCCACACAGCCAGCACTGTCAGTGCTCCCCCCACACAGCCAGCACTGTCAGTTCTCCCCCACACAGCCAGCACTGTCAGTGCACCCCCCACACAGCCAGCACTGTCAGTGCTTCGCCCCACACAGCCAGCACTGCCAGTTCTCCCACCACACAGCCAGCACTGTCAGTGCTCCCACCACACAGCCAGCACTGCCAGTTCTCCCACCACACAGCCAGCACTGTCAGTTCTCCCCCCACGCAGCCAGCACTGGCAGTGCTCCCCCACACAGACAGCACTGTCAGTGCTCCCCCCACACAGCCAGCACTGTCAGTGCTCCCCCCACACAGCCAGCACAGTCAGTTCTCCCACCACACAGCCAGCACTGCCAGTGCTCCCCACACACAGCCAGCACTGCCAGTGCTCCCCCCACACAGCCAGCACTGTCAGTGCTCCCACCACACAGCCAGCACTGTCAGTGCTCCCCCCACACAGCCAGCACTGTCAGTTCTCCCCAACACAGACAGCACAGTCAGTGCTCCCCCCTACAGCCAGCACTGTCAGTTCTCCCCAACACAGCCAGCACTGTCAGTTCTCCCCCCACACAGCCAGCACTGGCAGTGCTCCCCAGACAGTCAGCACAGTCAGTGCTCCCCCACACAGCCAGCACTGTCTGTGCTCCCCCACAAAGCCAGCACTGTCAGTGCTCCCCCACACAGCCAGCACTGTCAGCGCTCCCCCACACAGCCAGCACTGTCAGGTCTCCCCCCACACAGCAAGCACTGTCAGTGCTCCCCCACAAAGCCAGCACTGTCAGTGCTCCCCCCACACAGCCAGCACTGTCAGTGCTCCCCACACACAGCCAGCACTGCCAGTGCACCCCCACACAGCCAGCACTGTCAGTGCACCCCCCACACAGCCAGCACTGTCAGTGCTCCCCACACACAGCCAGCACTGCCAGTGCTCCCCCCACACAGCCAGCACTGTCAGTGCTCCCACCACACAGCCAGCACTGTCAGTGCTCCCCCCACACAGCCAGCACTGTCAGTGCTCCCCAGACAGTCAGCACAGTCAGTGCTCCCCAGACAGTCAGCACAGTCAGTGCTCCCACCACACAGCCAGCACTGTCAGTTCTCCCACCACACAGCCAGCACTGTCAGTTCTCCCCCCACGCAGCCAGCCCTGGCAGTGCTCCCCCCACACAGCCAGCACTGTCAGTGCTCCCCACACACAGCCAGCACTGCCAGTGCACCCCCACACAGCCAGCACTGTCAGTGCACCCCCCACACAGCCAGCACTGTCAGTCCTCCCCCCACACAGCCAGCACTGTCAGTGCTCCCCCCACACAGCCAGCACTGTCAGTTCTCCCCAACACAGCCAGCACTGTCAGTGCTCCCCACACACAGCCAGCACTGCCAGTGCACCCCCACACAGCCAGCACTGTCAGTGCTCCCCCACACAGCCAGCACTGCCAGTGCTCCCCCACACAGCCAGCACTGTCAGTGCTTCCCCCACACAGCCAGCACTGCCAGTGCTCCCCCCACACAGCCAGCACTGTCAGTGCTCCCCCCACACAGCCAGCACTGTCAGTGCTCCCCCACACAGCCAGCACTGTCAGTGCTCCCCACACAGCCAGCACTGTCAGTGCTCTCACCACACAGCCAGCACTGCCAGTTCTCCCACCACACAGCCAGCACTGTCAGTGCTCCCACCACACAGCCAGCACTGTCAGTGCTCCCACCACACAGCCAGCACTGTCAGTGCTCCCCAGACAGTCAGCACAGTCAGTGCTCCCACAACAAAGCCAGCACTGTCAGTGCTCCCCCACACAGCCAGCACTGTCTGTGCTCCCCCACAAAGCCAGCACTGTCAGTGCTCCCCCCACACAGCCAGCACTGTCAGCGCTCCCACACACAGCCAGCACTGTCAGGACTCCCCCCACACAGCCAGCACTGTCAGTTCTCCCCAACACAGGCAGCACTGTCAGTTCTCCCACCACACAGCCATCACTGTCAGTGCTCGCCCACACAGCCAGCACTGTCAGTGCTCCCCCCACACAGCCAGCACTGTCCGTGCTCCCCACACACAGCCAGCACTGCCAGTGCACCCCCACACAGCCAGCACTGTCAGTGCTCCCCCCACACAGCCAGCACTGTCAGTTCTCCCCAACACAGGCAGCACTGTCAGTGCTTCCCCCCACACAGCCAGCACTGCCAGTTCTCCCACCACACAGCCAGCACTGTCAGTGCTCCCACCACACAGCCAGCACTGCCAGTTCTCCCACCACACAGCCAGCACTGTCAGCGCTCCCCCCACACAGCCAGCACTCTCAGTGCTCCCACCACACAGCCAGCACTGTCATGCTCCCCACACACAGCCAGCACTGTCAGGGCTCCCACCACACAGCCAGCACTGTCAGTGCTCCCCCACAGAGCCAGCACTGTCAGTGCTCCCACCACACAGCCAGCACTGTCAGTGCTCCCCCACACAGCCAGCAGTGTCAGTGCTTCCCCCACACAGCCAGCATTGTCAGTGCTTCCCCCACACAGCCAGCAGTGTCAGTGCTTCCCCCACACAGCCAGCACTGTCAGTGCTACCCACACACAGCCAGCACTGTCAGTGCTCCCCCCACACAGACAGCACTGTCAGTGCTACCCCCACTGAGCCAGCACTGTCAGTGCTCCCCACAGAGCCAGCACTGTCAGTGCTCCCCCACACAGCCAGCGCTGTCTGTCCTCCCCCCACAGAGCCAGCACTGTCAGTGCTCCCCCACACAGCCAGCACTGTCTGTCCTCCCCCCACACAGCCAGCACTGTGAGTGCTTCCCCTCACACAGACAGCACTGTCAGTGCTCCCCACACAGCCAGCAATGTCAGGACTCCCACCACACAGCCAGCACTGTCAGTGCTCCCACCACACAGCCAGCACTGTCAGTGCTCCCCCACAGAGCCAACACTGTCAGTGCTCCCACCACACAGCCAGCACTGTCAGTGACCCCCCACACAGCTAGCACTGTCAGTGCTCCCCACACAGCCAGCACTGTCAGTGACCCCCCACACAGCCAGCACTGTCAGTGCTCCCCCACACAGCCAGCACTGTCAGTGCTCCCCCACACAGCCAGCACTGTCAGTGCTCCCACCACACAGCCAGCACTGTCAGTGCTCCCCACACAGCCAGCACTGTCAGTGACCCCCCACACAGCCAGCACTGTCAGTGCTCCCCCACACAGCCAGCACTGTCAGTGCTCCCCCACACAGCCAGCACTGTCAGTGCTCCCCCCACACAGCCAGCACTATCAGTGCTCCCCACACAGCCAGCACTGTCAGTGCTCCCCCACAGAGCCAGAACTGTCAGTGCTCCCCCACACAGCCAGCACTGTCAGTGCTCCCACCACACAGCCAGCACTGTCAGTGCTCCCACCACACAACCAGCACTGTCAGTGCTCCCCCACACAGCCAGCACTGTCAGTGCTCCCCCCACACAGCCAGCACTGTCAGTACTCCACCCTCACAGACAGCACTGTCAGTGCTCCCACCACACAGCCAGCACTGTCAGTGCTCCCACCACACAGCCTGCACTGTCAGTGCTCCCATCACACAGCCAGCACTGTCAGTGCTCCCACCATACAGACGGCACTGTCAGTGCTCCTACCACACAGCCAGCACTGCCCGTGCTCCCACCACACAGCCAGCACTGTCAGTGCTCACCCCACAGAGCCAGCACTGTCAGTGCTCCCACCACACAGCCAGCACTGTCAGTGCTCCCCACGCAGCCAGCACTGTCAGTGCTTCCCCCACGCAGCCAGCACTGTCAGTGCTCCCATCACACAGCCAGCACTGTCAGTGCCCCCACCACACAAGCAGCACTGTCAGTACTCCCACCACACAGCCAGCACTGTCAGTGCCCCACCCCATACAGCCAGCACTATCAATGCTCCCCAACAGCCAGCACTGCCAGTTCTCCACCAACGTAGCAAGCACTGTCAGAGCTCCGACCACACAGCCAGCACTGTCACTACTCCCACCACACAACCAGCACTGTCAGTGCTCCCCCACACAGCCAGCACTGTCAGTACTCCACCCTCACAGACAGCACTGTCAGTGCTCCCACCACACAGCCAGCACTGTCAGTGCTCCCATCACACAGCCAGCACTGTCAGTGCTCCCCCCACACAGCCAGCACTGTCAGGGCTCCCACCACACAGACGGCACTGTCAGTGCTCCTACCATACAGACGGCACTGTCAGTGCTCCTACCACACAGCCAGCACTGCCCGTGCTCCCACCACACAGCCAGCACTGTCAGTGCTCACCCCACAGAGCCAGCACTGTCAGTGCTCACCCCACAGAGCCAGCACTGTCAGTGCTCACCCCACAGAGCCAGCACTGTCAGTGCTCACCCCACAGAGCCAGCACTGTCAGTGCTCCCACCACACAGCCAGCACTGTCAGTGCTTCCCCCACGCAGCCAGCACTGTCAGTGCTCCCCCACATAGCCAGCACTGTCAGTACTCCCACCACACAGCCAGCACTGTCAGTGCCCCCACCACACAAGCAGCACTGTCAGTACTCCCACCACACAGCCAGCACTGTCAGTGCCCCCACCCCATACAGCCAGCACTGTCAGTGCCCCCACCCCATACAGCCAGCACTATCAATGCTCCCCAACAGCCAGCACTGCCAGTTCTCCACCCACGTAGCAAGCACTGGCAGTGCTACCCCACACAGCAAGCACTGTCAGTGCTCTCACCTCACAGCCAGCACTGTCAGTGCTCCCACCACACAGCCAGCACTGTCAGTGCTCCCACCACACAGCCAGCACTGTCAGTGCTCCCACCACACAGCCAGCACTGTCAGTGCTCCCACCACACAGCCAGCACTGTCAGTGCTCCCCATACAGCCAGCACTGTCAGTGCTCCCACAGAGCCAGCACTATCAGTGCTCCCCCCACACAGCCAGCACTGTCAGTGCTCCCCACACAGCCAGCACTGTCAGTGCTCCACCCACACAGCGAGCACTGCCCGTGCTCCCCCACACAGCCAGCACTGTCAGTGCTCCCCCCACACAACCAGCACTGTCAGTGCACCACCCTCACAGCCAGCACTGTCAGTGCTCCCACCACACAGCCAGCACTGTCAGTGCTCCCCACAGCCAGCATTGTCAGTGCTCCCACCACACAGCCAGCACTGCCAGTGCTCTCCCACAGAGCTAGCACTGTCAGTGCTCCCCCACACAGCCAGCACTGTCAGTGCTCCCACCACACAACCAGCTCTGTCAGTGCTCCCCACACAGCCAGCACTGTCAGTGCTCTCCCACACAGCCAGCACTGTCAGTGCTCCCTCCATACAGACAGCACTGTCAGTGCTCCCCCACACAGCCAGCACTGTCAGTGCTCCCACCACTCAGCCAGCACTGTCAGTGCTCCCCCACACAGCCAGCACTGTCAGTGCTCCCACCACACAGCCAGCACTGTCAGTGCTCCCCCCACACAGCCAGCACTGTCAGTGCTCCCCCCACACAGCCAGCACTGTCAGTGCTCCCACCACACAGCCAGCACTGTCAGTGCTCCCCCCACACAGCCAGCACTGTCAGTGCTCCCACCACACAGCCAGCACTGTCAGTGCTCCCCCCACACAGCCAGCACTGTCAGTGCTTCCGCACACAGCCAGCACTGTCAGTGCTCCCACTACACAGCCAGCACTGTCAGTCCTCCCCCCACACAGCCAGCACTGTCAGTGCTCCCCCCACACAGCCAGCACTTCCAGTGCTACCCCACACAGCCAGCACTGTCAGTGCTCCCACCACACAGCCAGCACTGTCAGTGCTCCCCACACAGACAGCACTGGAAATGCTCCCTCCAAACTGTGTCTGTGTCTCTGTCTGTGTAGCTGTGTCTGTCTGTGTCTCTCTATCTGTCTCTCTCTCTGTCCCTGTCTCTGTCTCTGCCTGTGTCTCTGCCTCTCTCTGTGTCTCTGTCTGTATCTCTGTCTCTGTCCCTGTCTCTGTCTGTGTCCCTGTCTCTGTCTGCGTCTCTGTCTGTGTCTCTGTCTCTGTCTGTGTCCCTGTCTCGGTCTGTGTCCCTGTCTCTCTCTGTGTCTCTGTCTGTGTCTCTGTGTTTGTCTGTGTCTTAGTCTGTCTGTGTCTCTGTCTCTGTCTGTGTCTCTGTCTGTATCTCTGTCTGTGTCTCTGTGTCTGTCCATCTCTCTCTGTGTCTTTGTGTCTGTCTGTGTCTCAGTCTCTGTCTCCGTCTCTGTCTGTGTCTCTGTGTCTGTCGGTCTCTGTGTCTCACTCTCTATCTCTGTCTCTATCTCCGTGTCTGTCAGTGTCTCAGTCTCTGTCTCTATCTGCTGCACAGACTGGGTTTAGGTGTGAGGCACCCACCCAGCTGATCGGCATTGGGGGAGTCACACACACCCAGCTGACTGGCCATGGTGGAGGCACACACTCGGCTGATCGGAAATGGGGAGAGGCACACATCCAGCTGATCGGCAATGGGGAGAGGCACACATCCAGCTGATCGGCAATGGGGAGAGGCACACATCCAGCTGATCGGCATTGGGGGAGTCACACACACCCAGTTGATCGGCAATGTGAGGAAGCACACACCCAGCTGATCGGCACTGGGGGGAAGCACACACACAGCTGACGGGCCATGGGGGAGTCACACTGAACCAGCTGATCGGCCATGGGAGAGTCACACAGACCCAGTTGCTCGGCCATGGGGAAGACACAATGACCCAGCTGATCGGCCATGGGGGAGTCACACAGATCCAGCTCATCGGCCATGGGGGAGTCACACAGACCCAGCTGATCGGCCATGGGGGAGTCACACAGATCCAGCTCATCGGCCATGGGGGATTGACACTGAACCAGCTGATCGGCCATGGGGGAGTCACACCCACCCACCGACAGTCTCTCCTGGTAATGCAGAATGGTAAATCTCTGCCTGTGTCTCTGCCTGTATCTGTCCAATTCTCTCTCTGTCTGTGTTTCTGTCTGTCAGCCAGCACTGTCAGTGCTCCCCCGCACAGCCAGCACTGTCAGTGCTCCCCCCACACAGCCAGCACTGTCCGTGCTCCCACCACACAGCCAACACTGTCAGTTCTCCCACCACACAGCCAACACTGTCAGTTCTCCCACCACACAGCCAGCACTGTCAGTGCTCCCACCACACAGACAGCACAGTCAGTGCTCCCACCAGACAGCCAGCACTGTTAGTGCTTCCCCCACACAGCCAACACTGTCAGTGCTTCCCCCACACAGCCAGCACTGTCAGTGCTCCCACCACACAGCCAGCACTGTCAGTGCTCCCCACACAGCCAGCACTGTCAGTGCTCCCACACACAGCCAGCACTGTTAGTGGACCCCAACACAGCCAGCACTGTCAGTGCTCCCCCACACAGCCAGCACTGTCAGTGCTCCCCACCACACAGCCAGCACTGTCAGTTCTCCCACCACACAGCCAGCACTGTCAGTGCTCCCCCCGCACAGCCAGCACTGTCAGTGCTCCCCCACACAGCCAGCACTGTCAGTGCTCCCACCACACAGTCAGCACTGTCAGTGCTCCCACCACACAGCCAGCACTGTCAGTGCTCCCCCACACAGCCAGCACTGTCAGTGCTCCCACCACACAGTCAGCACTGTCAGTGCTCCCACCACACAGCCAGCACTGTCAGTGCTCCCCACACAGCCAGCACTGTCAGTTCTCTCATCACACAGCCAGCACTGTCAGTGCTCCCCCACACAGCCAACACTGTCAGTGCTCCCCCCACACAGCCAACACTGTCAGTTGTCTCATCACACAGCCAGCACTGTCAGTGCTCCCCCACACAGCCAACACTGTCAGTGCTCCCCCCACACAGCCAGCACAGTCAGTGCTCCCACCACACAGCCAGCACTGTCAGTGCTCCCACCACACAGCCAGCACTGTCAGTGCTCCCCCCACACAGCCAGCACTGTCCGTGCTCCCCCACACAGCCAGCACTGTCAGGGCTCCCACCACACAGCCAGCACTGCCAGTGCTCCCACCACACAGCCTGCACTGTCAGTGCTCCCCCACAGAGCCAGCACTGTCAGTGCTCCCACCACACAGCCAGCACTGTCAGTGCTCCCCCACAGAGCCAGCACTGTCAGTGCTCCCACCACACAGCCAGCACTGTCAGTGCTCCCACCACACAGCCAGCACTGTCAGTGCTCCCCCCACACAACCAGCACTGTCAGTGCTCCCCCCCCACACAGCCAGCACTGTCAGTGCTCCCACCACACAGCCAGCACTGTCAGTGCTCCCCCCACACAGCCAGCACTGTCAGTGCTTCCGCACACAGCCAGCACTGTCAGTGCTCCCCCCACACAGCCAGCACTTCCAGTGCTAACCCACACAGCCAGCACTGTCAGTGCTCCCACCACACAGCCAGCACTGGAAATGCTCCCTCCAAACTGTGTCTGTGTCTCTGTCTGTGTAGCTGTGTCTGTCTGTGTCTCTCTATCTGTCTCTCTCTCTGTCCCTGTCTCTGTCTCTGCCTGTGTCTCTGTCTCTCTGTGTCTCTGTCTGTATCTCTGTCTCTGTCCCTGTCTCTGTCTGTGTCCCTGTCTCTGTCTGCGCCTCTGTCTGTGTCTCTGTCTCTGTCTGTGTCCCTGTCTCTGTCTGTGTCCCTGTCTCTCTCTGTGTCTCTGTCTGTGTCTCTGTGTTTGTCTGTGTCTTAGTCTGTCTGTGTCTCTGTCTCTGTCTGTGTCTCTGTCTGTATCTCTGTCTGTGTCTCTGTGTCTGTCTATCTCTCTCTGTGTCTTTGTGTCTGTCTGTGTCTCAGTCTCTGTCTCCGTCTCTGTCTGTGTCTCTGTGTCTGTCGGTCTCTGTGTCTCACTCTCTATCTCTGTCTGTATCTCCGTGTCTGTGAGTGTCTCAGTCTCTGTCTCTATCTGCTGCACAGACTGGGTTTAGGTGTGAGGCACCCACCCAGCTGATCGGCATTGGGGGAGTCACACACACCCAGCTGACTGGCCATGGTGGAGGCACACACCCAGCTGATCGGCAATGGGGAGAGGCACACACCCAGCTGATCGGCAATGGGGAGAGGCACACATCCAGCTGATCGGCAATGGGGAGAGGCACACATCCAGCTGATCGGCAATGGGGAGAGGCACACATCCAGCTGATCGGCATTGGGGAGAGACACACATCCAGCTGATCGGCATTGGGGAGAGGCACACATCCAGCTGATCGGCAATGGGGAGAGGCACACATCCAGCTGATCGGCAATGGGGAGAGACACACATCCAGCTGATCGGCAATGGGGAGAGGCACACATCCAGCTGATCGGCAATGGGGAGAGGCACACATCCAGCTGATCGGCAATGGGGAGAGACACACATCCAGCTGATCGGCAATGGGGAGAGGCACACATCCAGCTGATCGGCAATGGGGAGAGACACACATCCAGCTGATCGGCAATGGGGAGAGGCACACATCCAGCTGATCGGCAATGGGGAGAGGCACACATCCAGCTGATCGGCAATGGGGAGAGGCACACATCCAGCTGATCGGCAATGGGGAGAGGCACACATCCAGCTGATCGGCAATGGGGAGAGGCACACATCCAGCTGATCGGCAATGGGGAGAGACACACATCCAGCTGATCGGCATTGGGGGAGTCACACACACCCAGTTGATCGGCAATGTGAGGAAGCACACACCCAGCTGATCGGCACTGGGGGGAAGCACACACACAGCTGACGGGCCATGGGGGTGTCACACTGAACCAGCTGATCGGTCATGGGAGAGTCACACAGACCCAGTTGATCGGCCATGGGGAAGTCACAATGACCCAGCTGATCGGCCATGGGGGAGTCACACAGATCCAGCTCATCGGCCATGGGGGAGTCACACAGACCCAGCTGATCGGCCATGGGGGAGTCACACAGATCCAGCTCATCGGCCATGGGGGATTGACACTGAACCAGCTGAACGGCCATGGGAGAGTCACACAGACCCAGTTGATCGGCCATGGGGGTGTCACACTGATCCAGCTGATCGGGCATGGGGGAGTCACACCCACCCACCGACAGTCTCTCCTGGTAATGCAGAATGGTAAATCTCTGCCTGTGTCTCTGCCTGTATCTGTCCAATTCTCTCTCTGTCTGTGTTTCTGTCTGTCAGACAGCACTGTCAGTTCTCCCACCACACAGCCAGCACTGCCAGTGCTCCCCCACAGAGCCAGCACTGTTAGTGGACCCCCACACAGCCAGCACTGTTAGTGGACCCCCACACAGCCAGCACTGTCAGTGCTCCCCCCACACAGCCAGCACTGTCTGTGCTCCCCACACAGCCAGCACTGTCAGTGCTCCCACCACACAGCCAGCACTGTCAGTGCTCCCCCCACACAGCCAGCACTGTCAGTGCTCCCCCACACAGCCAGCACTGTCACTGCTCCCCCATACAGCCAGCACTACCAGTTCTCTCATCACACAGCCAGCACTGTCAGTGCTCCCACCACACAGCCAGCACTGTCAGTGCTCCCACCACACAGCCAGCACTGTCAGTGCTCCCCCCACACAGCCAGCACTGTCCGTGCTCCCCCATACAGCCAGCACTGTCAGGGCTCCCACCACACAGCCAGCACTGCCAGCGCTCCCACCACACAGCCTGCACTGTCAGTGCTCCCCCACAGAGCCAGCACTGTCAATGCTCCCACCACACAGCCAGCACTGTCAGTGCTCCCCCACAGAGCCAGCACTGTCAGTGCTCCCACCACACAGCCAGCACTGTCAGTGCTCCCACCACACAGCCAGCACTGTCAGTGCTCCCACCACACAACCAGCACTGTCAGTGCTCCCCCCCACACAGCCAGCACTGTCAGTGCTCCCACCACACAGCCAGCACTGTCAGTGCTCCCCCCACACAGCCAGCACTGTCAGTGCTTACGCACACAGCCAGCACTGTCAGTGCTCCCACTACACAGCCAGCACTGTCAGTGCTCCCCCCACACAGCCAGCACTGTCAGTGCTCCCCCCACACAGCCAGCACTTCCAGTGCTACCCCACACAGCCAGCACTGTCAGTGCTCCCCTCACACAGCCAGCACTTCCAGTGCTACCCCACACATCCAGCACTGTCAGTGCTCCCACCACACAGCCAGCACTGGAAATGCTCCCTCCAAACTGTGTCTGTGTCTCTGTCTGTGTAGCTGTGTCTGTCTGTGTCTCTCTATCTGTCTCTCTCTCTGTCCCTGTCTCTGTCTCTGCCTGTGTCTCTGTCTCTCTCTGTGTCTCTGTCTGTATCTCTGTCTCTGTCCCTGTCTCTGTCTGTGTCCCTGTCTCTGTCTGCGTCTCTGTCTGTGTCTCTGTCTCTGTCTGTGTCCCTGTCTCTGTCTGTGTCCCTGTCTCTCTCTGTGTCTCTGTCTGTGTCTCTTTGTTTGTCTGTGTCTTAGTCTGTCTGTGTCTCTGTCTCTGTCTGTGTCTCTGTCTGTATCTCTGTCTGTGTCTCTGTGTCTGTCTATCTCTCTCTGTGTCTTTGTGTCTGTCTGTGTCTCAGTCTCTGTCTCCGTCTCTGTCCGTGTCTCAGTCTCTGTCTCTATCTGCTGCAGAGACTGGGTTTAGGTGTGAGGCATCCACCCAGCTGATCGGCATTGGGGGAGTCACACACACCCAGCTGACTGGCCATGGTGGAGGCACACACTCGGCTGATCGGAAATGGGGAGAGGCACACACCCAGCTGATCGGCAATGGGGAGAGGCACACATCCAGCTGATCGGCATTGGGGAGAGGCACACATCCAGCTGATCGGCAATGGGGAGAGGCACACATCCAGCTGATCGGCAATGGGGAGAGGCACACATCCAGCTGATCGGCAATGGGGAGAGGCACACATCCAGCTGATCGGCAATGGGGAGAGATTCACATCCAGCTGATCGGCATTGGGGGAGTCACACACACCCAGTTGATCGGCAATGTGAGGAAGCACACACCCAGCTGATCGGCACTGGGGGGAAGCACACACACAGCTGACGGGCCATGGGGGTGTCACACTGAACCAGCTGATCGGCCATGGGAGAGTCACACAGACCCAGTTGATCGGCCATGGGGAAGTCACAATGACCCAGCTGATCGGCCATGGGGGAGTCACACAGATCCAGCTCATCGGCCATGGGGGAGTCACACAGACCCAGCTGATCGGCCATGTGGGAGTCACACAGATCCAGCTCATCGGCCATGGGGGATTGACACTGAACCAGCTGATCGGCCATGGGAGAGTCACACAGACCCAGTTGATCGGCCATGGGGGTGTCACACTGATCCAGCTGATCGGCCATGGGGGAGTCACACCCACCCACCGACAGTCTCTCCTGATAATGCAGAATGGTAAATCTCTGCCTGTGTCTCTGCCTGTATCTGTCCAATTCTCTCTCTGTCTGTGTTTCTGTCTGTCAGCCAGCACTGTCAGTTCTCCCACCACACAGCCAGCACTGCCAGTGCACCCCCACACAGCCAACACTGTCAGTGCTTCCCCCACACAGCCAGCACTGTTAGTGGACCCCCACACAGCCAGCACTGTCAGTGCTCCCCCCACACAGCCAGCACTGTCAGTGCTCCCACCACACAGCCAGCACTGTCAGTGCTCCCCCCACACAGCCAGCACTGTCAGTGGTCCCACCACACAGCCAGCACTGTCAGTGCTCCCACCACGCAGCCAGCACTGCCAGTGCACCCCCACACAGCCAACACTGTCAGTGCTTCCCCCACACAGCCAGCACTGTTAGTGGACCCCCACACAGCCAGCACTGTCAGTGCTCCCACCACACAGCCAACACTGTCAGTGCTCCCCCCACACAGCCAGCACTGTACGTGCTCCACCACACAGCCAGCACTGCCAGTGCTCCCACAACACAGCCTGCACTGTCAGTGCTCCCCCACAGAGACAGCACTGTCAGTGCTCCCACCCCACAGAGCCAGCACTTTCAGTGCTCCCACCACACAGTCAGCACTGTCAGTGCTCCCACCACACAGCCAGCACTGTCAGTGCTCCCACCACACAGCCAGCACTGTCAGTGCTCCCCCACACAGCCAGCACTGTCAGTGCTCCCCACACAGCCAGCACTGTCAGTGCTCCCCCCACACAGCCAACACTGTCAGTGCTCCCACCAAACAGCCAGCACTGTCAGTTCTCTCATCACACAGCCAGCACTGTCAGTTCTCTCATCACACAGCCAGCACTGTCAGTTCTCCCCCACACAGGCAGCACTGTCAGTGCTTCCCCCCACACAGCCAGCACTGTCAGTTCTCCCACCACACAGCCAGCACTGTCAGTTCTCCCGCCACAGGGCCAGCACTGTCACTGCTCCCCCACACAGCCAGCACTACCAGTTCTCTCATCACACAGCCAGCACTGTCAGTGCTCCCACCACACAGCCAGCACTGTCAGTGCTCCCACCACACAGCCAGCACTGTCAGTGCTCCCCCCACACAGCCAGCACTGTCCGTGCTCCCCCATACAGCCAGCACTGTCAGGGCTCCCACCACACAGCCAGCACTGCCAGCGCTCCCACCACACAGCCTGCACTGTCAGTGCTCCCCCACAGAGCCAGCACTGTCAGTGCTCCCACCACACAGCCAGCACTGTCAGTGCTCCCCCACAGAGCCAGCACTGTCAGTGCTCCCACCACACAGCCAGCACTGTCAGTGCTCCCACCACACAGCCAGCACTGTCAGTGCTCCCACCACACAACCAGCACTGTCAGTGCTCCCCCCCACACAGCCAGCACTGTCAGTGCTCCCACCACACAGCCAGCACTGTCAGTGCTCCCCCCACACAGCCAGCACTGTCAGTGCTTACGCACACAGCCAGCACTGTCAGTGCTCCCACTACACAGCCAGCACTGTCAGTGCTCCCCCCACACAGCCAGCACTGTCAGTGCTCCCCCCACACAGCCAGCACTTCCAGTGCTACCCCACACAGCCAGCACTGTCAGTGCTCCCCTCACACAGCCAGCACTTCCAGTGCTACCCCACACATCCAGCACTGTCAGTGCTCCCACCACACAGCCAGCACTGGAAATGCTCCCTCCAAACTGTGTCTGTGTCTCTGTCTGTGTAGCTGTGTCTGTCTGTGTCTCTCTATCTGTCTCTCTCTCTGTCCCTGTCTCTGTCTCTGCCTGTGTCTCTGTCTCTCTCTGTGTCTCTGTCTGTATCTCTGTCTCTGTCCCTGTCTCTGTCTGTGTCCCTGTCTCTGTCTGCGTCTCTGTCTGTGTCTCTGTCTCTGTCTGTGTCCCTGTCTCTGTCTGTGTCCCTGTCTCTCTCTGTGTCTCTGTCTGTGTCTCTTTGTTTGTCTGTGTCTTAGTCTGTCTGTGTCTCTGTCTCTGTCTGTGTCTCTGTCTGTATCTCTGTCTGTGTCTCTGTGTCTGTCTATCTCTCTCTGTGTCTTTGTGTCTGTCTGTGTCTCAGTCTCTGTCTCCGTCTCTGTCCGTGTCTCAGTCTCTGTCTCTATCTGCTGCAGAGACTGGGTTTAGGTGTGAGGCATCCACCCAGCTGATCGGCATTGGGGGAGTCACACACACCCAGCTGACTGGCCATGGTGGAGGCACACACTCGGCTGATCGGAAATGGGGAGAGGCACACACCCAGCTGATCGGCAATGGGGAGAGGCACACATCCAGCTGATCGGCATTGGGGAGAGGCACACATCCAGCTGATCGGCAATGGGGAGAGGCACACATCCAGCTGATCGGCAATGGGGAGAGGCACACATCCAGCTGATCGGCAATGGGGAGAGGCACACATCCAGCTGATCGGCAATGGGGAGAGATTCACATCCAGCTGATCGGCATTGGGGGAGTCACACACACCCAGTTGATCGGCAATGTGAGGAAGCACACACCCAGCTGATCGGCACTGGGGGGAAGCACACACACAGCTGACGGGCCATGGGGGTGTCACACTGAACCAGCTGATCGGCCATGGGAGAGTCACACAGACCCAGTTGATCGGCCATGGGGAAGTCACAATGACCCAGCTGATCGGCCATGGGGGAGTCACACAGATCCAGCTCATCGGCCATGGGGGAGTCACACAGACCCAGCTGATCGGCCATGTGGGAGTCACACAGATCCAGCTCATCGGCCATGGGGGATTGACACTGAACCAGCTGATCGGCCATGGGAGAGTCACACAGACCCAGTTGATCGGCCATGGGGGTGTCACACTGATCCAGCTGATCGGCCATGGGGGAGTCACACCCACCCACCGACAGTCTCTCCTGATAATGCAGAATGGTAAATCTCTGCCTGTGTCTCTGCCTGTATCTGTCCAATTCTCTCTCTGTCTGTGTTTCTGTCTGTCAGCCAGCACTGTCAGTTCTCCCACCACACAGCCAGCACTGCCAGTGCACCCCCACACAGCCAACACTGTCAGTGCTTCCCCCACACAGCCAGCACTGTTAGTGGACCCCCACACAGCCAGCACTGTCAGTGCTCCCCCCACACAGCCAGCACTGTCAGTGCTCCCACCACACAGCCAGCACTGTCAGTGCTCCCCCCACACAGCCAGCACTGTCAGTGGTCCCACCACACAGCCAGCACTGTCAGTGCTCCCACCACGCAGCCAGCACTGCCAGTGCACCCCCACACAGCCAACACTGTCAGTGCTTCCCCCACACAGCCAGCACTGTTAGTGGACCCCCACACAGCCAGCACTGTCAGTGCTCCCCCACACAGCCAGCACTGTCAGTGCTCCCACCACACAGCCAGCACTGTCAGTGCTCCCACCACACAGGCAGCACTGTCAGTGCTCCCCCACACAGCCAGCACTGTCAGTGCTCCCCCACAAAGCCAGCACTGTCAGTGCTCCCACCACACAGGCAGCACTGTCAGTGCTCCCCCACACAGCCAGCACTGTCAGTTCTCCCACCACACAGCCAGCACTGCCAGTGCACCCCCACACAGCCAGCACTGTCAGTGCTCCCCCACAAAGCCAGCACTGTCAGTGCTCCCCCCACACAGCCAGCAAGGTCAGTGCTCACACCACACAGCCAGCACTGTCAGTGCTCCCACCACGCAGCCAGCACTGCCAGTGCACCCCCACACAGCCAACACTGTCAGTGCTTCCCCCACACAGCCAGCACTGTTAGTGGACCCCCACACAGCCAGCACTGTCAGTGCTCCCCCACACAGCCAGCACTGTCAGTTCTCCCACCACACAGCCAGCACTGCCAGTGCACCCCCACACAGCCAGCACTGTCAGTGCTCCCCCACACAGCCAGCACTGTCAGTGCTCCCCCCACACAGCCAGCAAGGTCAGTGCTCACACCACACAGCCAGCACTGTCAGTGCTCCCCCCACAGAGCCAGCACTGTCAGTGCTCCCACCTCACAGTCAGCACTGTCAGTGCTCCCACCACACAGCTAGCACTGTCAGTGCTCCCCCACACAGCCAGCACTGTCAGTGCTCCCATCACACAGCCAGCACTGTCAGTGCTCCCACCACACAGCCAGCACTGTCAATTCTCTCATCACACAGCCAGCACTGTCAGTTCTCTCATCACACAGCCAGCACTGTCAGTTCTCCCCCACACAGCCAGCACTGTCAGTGCTCCCCCCACACAGCCAACACTGTCAGTGCTCCCACCACACAGCCAGCACTGTCAGTTCTCTCATCACACAGCCAGCACTGTCAGTTCTCTCATCACACAGCCAGCACTGTCAGTTCTCCCCCACACAGCCAGCACTATCAGTTCTCTCATCACACAGCCAGCACTGTCAGTGCTCCCACATACAGCCAGCACTGTCAGTGATCCCCCCACAAAGCCAGCACTGTCAGTGCTCCCACCACACAGCCAGCACTGTCAGTGCTCCCCCCACACAGCCAGCACTGTACGTGCTCCCCCACACAGCCAGCACTGTCAGGGCTCCCACCACACAGCCAGCACTGCCAGTGCTCCCACCACACAGCCTGCACTGTCAGTGCTCCCCCACAGAGCCAGCACTGTCAGTGCTCCCACCCCACAGAGACAGCACTGTCAGTGCTCCCACCACACAGCCAGCACTCAGTGGTCCCACCATACAGCCAGCACTGTCAGTGCTCCCCCCACACAGCCAGCACTGTCAGTGCTCCCCCCCACACAGACAGCAGTGTCAGTGCTTCCCCCACACAGCCAGCACTGTCAGTGCTCCCCACACAGCCAGCACTGTCAGTGCTCCCCCCACACAGCCAGCACTGTCAATGCTCCCACCACACAGCCAGCACTGTCAGTGCTCCCCCACACAGCCAGCACTGTCAGTGCTCCCACCACACAGCCAGCACTGTCAGTGGTCCCACCATACAGCCAGCACTGTCAGTGCTCCCCCCACACAGCCAGCACTGTCAGTGCTCACCCCACACAGCCAGCACTGTCAGTGGTCCCACCACACAGCCAGCACTGTCAGTGCTTCCCCCACACAGCCAGCACTGTCAGTGCTCCCCACACAGCCAGCACTGTCAGTGCTCCCCCCACACAGACAGCACTGTCAATGCTCCCCACACAGACAGCACTGTCAGTGCTGCCCCCACACAGACAGCACTGTCAGTGCTACCCCCACTCAGCCAGCACTGTCAGTGCTCCCCACAGAGCCAGCACTTTCAGTGCTCCCCCACACAGCCAGCACTGTCTGTCCTCCCCCCACACAGCCAACACTGTCAGTGCGCCCCCACAAAGCCAGCACTGTCAGTGCTTCTCCCCACACAGCCAGCACTGTCAGTGCTCCCACCACACAGCCAGCACTGTCAGTGCTCCCACCACACAGCTGCACTGTCTGTGCTCCCCCCACACAGACAGAACTGTCAGTGCTCCCGCCACGCAGACAGAACTGTCAGTGCTCCCCCACACAGACAGCACTGTCTGTGCTCCACCCACACAGCCAGCAATGTCATTGCTCCCACCACACAGCCAGCACTGTCAGTGCTCCCCCACACAGCCAGCACTGCCAGTGCTCCCACCACACAGCCAGCACTGTCAGAGCTCCCACCACACAGCCAGCACTGTCAGTGCTCCCCCACAGAGCCAACACTGTCAGTGCTCCCACCACACAGCCAGCACTTTCAGTGCTCCCCCCACACAGCCAGCAGTGTCAGTGCTCCCCCCACACAGCCAGCACTGTCAGTGCTCCCCCACACAGCCAGCACTGTCAGTGCTCCCCCCACTCAGCGAGCACTGTCAGTGCTCCCCACAGAGCCAGCACTGTCAGTGCTCCCCCAAACAGCCAGCACGTTCAGTGCTCCCAACACACAGCCAGCACTGCCAGTGCTCCCACTGCATAGCCAGCACTGTCAGTGCTCCCCCATACAGACAGCAGTGTCAGTGCACCCCCACACAGCCAGCAATGTCAGTGCTCCCCCCACACAGCCAGCACTGTCAGTGCTCCCCCCACACAGCCAGCACTGTCAATGCTCCCACCACACAGCCAGCACTGTCAGTGCTCCCCCCACACAGCCAGCACTGTCAGTGCTCCGACCACACAGCCAGCACTGTCAGTGCTCCCCCACACAGCCAGCACTGTCAGTGCTCCCACCACACAGCCAGCACTGTCAGGGCTCCCCCGACACAGCCAGCACTGTCAGTGCTCCCACCACATAGCCAGCTCTGTGAATGCTCCCCCCACACAGCCAGAATTGTCAGTGCTCCCCACACAGCCAGCACTGTCAGTGCTCCCACCACACAGACAGCACTGTCAGTGCTCCCACCCCACACAGCCAGCACTGTCAGTGCTCCCCCCACACAGTCGGCACTGCCAGTGCCCCCACACCACACAGCCAACACCATCAGTGCTCCCGCACAGCCAGAATTGTCAGTGCTCCCACCACACAGCCAGCACTGTCAGTGCTCCCACCACACAGCCAGCACTGCCAGTGCTCCCCAAACAGCCAGCACAGTCAGTGCTCCCACCACACAGCCAGCACTGTCAGTGCTCCCACCACACAGCCAGCACTGCCAGTGCTCCCCCAAACAGCCAGCACAGTCAGTGCTCCCACCACACAGACAGCACTGTCAGTGATCCCACCACACAGCCAGCACTGTGAGTGCTCCCCACACAGCCAGCACTGTCAGTGCTCCAACCACACAGCCAGCACGGCCAGTGCTTCCCCACACAGCCAGCACAGTCAGTGCTCCCACCACACAGACAGCACTGTCAGTGCTCCCACCACACAGCCAGCACTGTCTGTGCTCCCACCACACAGCCAGCACTGTCAGTGCTCCCACCATACAGACGGCACTGTCAGTGCTCCCACCACACAGCCAGCACTGTCAGTGCTCCCACCACGCTGCCAGCACTGTCAGTGCTCCCACCACACAGCCAGCACTGTCAGTGCTCCCCCACAGAGCCAGCACTGTCAGTGCTCCCACCACACAGCCAGCACTGTTAGTGCTCCCCCCACACAGCCAGCACTGTCAGTGCTCCCCCCCCACACAGCCAGCATTGTCAGTGCTTCCCCCACACAGCCAGCACTGTCAGTGCTCCCCCCACACAGACAGCACTGTCAGTGCTCCCCACACAGACAGCACTGTCAGTGCTACCCCCACTCAGCCAGCACTGTCAGTGCTCCCCCACACAGCCAGCACTGTCAGTGCACCCCCACACAGCCAGCACTGTCAGTGCTCCCCCACACAGCCAGCACTTTCAGTCCTCCCCCCACACAGCCAGCACCGTCAGTGCTCCCCCACAAAGCCAGCACTGACAGTGCTTCCCCCCACAGCCAGCACTGTCAGTGCTCCCCCACACAGCCAGCACTGTCAGTGCTCCCCCCACACAGCCAGCACTGTCAATGCTCCCCCACACAGCCAGCACTGTCAGTGCTCCCCCCACACTGCCAGCACTGTCAGTGCTCCCCCACAGAGCCAACACTGTCAGTGCTCCCCCACACAGCCAGCACTGTCAGTGCTCCCACCACACAGTCATAGAACATAGAACATAGAACAATACAGCGCAGTACAGGCCCTTCGGCCCACGATGTTGCACCGAAACAAAAGCCATCTAACCTACACTATGCCATTATCATCCATATATTTATCCAATAACCTTTTAACTGCCCTCAATGTTGGCGAGTTCACTACTGTAGCAGGTAGGGCATTCCACGGCCTCACCACTCTTTGCGTAAAGAACCTACCCCTGACCTCTGTCCTATATCTATTACCCCTCAGTTTAAAGCTATGTCCCCTCGTGCTAGCCATTTCCATCCGCGGGAGAAGGCTCTCACTGTCCACCCTATCCAACCCCCTGATCATTTTGTATGCCTCTATTAAGTCTCCTCTTAACCTTCTTCTCTCCAACGAAAACAACCTCAAGTCCGTCAGCCTTTCCTCATAAGATTTTCCCTCCATACCAGGCAACATCCTGGTAAATCTCCTCTGCACCCGCTCCAAAGCCTCCACGTCCTTCCTATAATGCGGTGACCAGAACTGTGCGCAATACTCCAAATGCGGCCGTACCAGAGTTCTGTACAGCTGCAACATGACCTCCCGACTCCGGAACTCAATCCCTCTACCAATAAAGGCCAACACTCCATAGGCCTTCTTCACAACCCTATCAACCTGGGTGGCAACTTTCAGGGATCTATGTACATGGACACCTAGATCCCTCTGCTCAGCCACACTTTCAAGAACTTTACCATTAGCCAAATATTCCGCATTCCTGTTATTCCTTCCAAAGTGAATCACCTCACACTTCTCTACATTAAACTCCATTTGCCACCTCTCAGCCCAGCTCTGCAGCTTATCTATATCCCTCTGTAACCTGCTACATCCTTCCACACTATCGACAACACCACCGACTTTAGTATCATCTGCAAATTTACTCACCCACCCTTCTGTGCCTTCCTCTAGGTCATTGATAAAAATGACAAACAGCAACGGCCCCAGAACAGATCCTTGTGGTACTCCACTTGTGACTGTACTCCATTCTGAACATTTCCCATCAACCACCACCCTCTGTCTTCTTTCAGCTAGCCAATTTCTGATCCACATCTCTAAATCACCCTCAATCCCCAGCCTCCGTATTTTTTGCAATAGCCTACCGTGGGGAACCTTATCAAACGCTTTGCTGAAATCCATATACACCACATCAACTGCTCTACCCTCGTCTACCTGTTCAGTCACCTTCTCAAAGAACTCAATAAGGTTTGTGAGGCATGACCTACCCTTCACAAAGCCATGCTGACTATCCCTGATCATATCATTCCTATCTAGATGATTATAAATCTTGTCCCTTATAATCCCCTCCAAGACTTTACCCACTACAGACGTGAGGCTCACCGGTCTATAGTTGCCGGGGTTGTCTCTGCTCCCCTTTTTGAACAAAGGGACCACATTTGCTGTCCTCCAGTCCTCTGGCACTATTCCTGTAGCCAATGATGACATAAAAATCAAAGCCAAAGGTCCAGCAATCTCTTCCCTGGCCTCCCATAGAATCCTAGGATAAATCCCACCAGGTCCCGGGGACTTATCTATTTTCAGCCTGTCCAGAATTGCCAACACCTCTTCCCTACGTACCTCAATGCCATCTATTCTATTAGCCTGGGACTCAGCATTCTCCTCCACAACATTATCTTTTTCCTGAGTGAATACTGACGAAAAATATTCATTTAGTATCTCGCCTATCTCTTCAGACTCCACACACAATTTCCCATCCCTGTCCTTGACTGGTCCTACTCTTTCCCTAGTCATTCGCTTATTCCTGACATACCTATAGAAAGCTTTTGGGTTTTCCTTGATCCTTCCTGCCAAATACTTCTCATGTCCCCTCCTTGCTCGTCTTAGCTCTCTCTTTAGATCCTTCCTCGCTACCTTGTAACTATCCATCGCCCCAACCGAAACTTCACACTTCATCTTCACATAGGCCTCCTTCTTCCTCTTAACAAGAGATTCCACTTCCCTGGTAAACCACGGTTCCCTCGCTCGACGCCTTCCTCCCTGTCTGACCGGTACATACTTATCAAGAACACGCAGTAGCTGATCCTTGAACAAGCCCCACTTATCCAGTGTGCCCAACACTTGCAGCCTACTTCTCCACCTTATCCCCCCCAAGTCACGTCTAATGGCATCATAATTGCCCTTCCCCCAGCTATAACTCTTGCCCTGCGGTGTATACTTATCCCTTTCCAACATTAACGTAAACGTCACCGAATTGTGGTCACTGTCCCCAAAGTGCTCTCCTACCTCCAAATCCAACACCTGGCCTGGTTCATTACCCAAAACCAAATCCAACGTGGCCTCGCCTCTTGTTGGCCTGTCAACATATTGTTTCAGGAAACCCTCCTGCACACACGGTACAAAAAACGACCCATCTATTGTACTCGAACTATATCTTTTCCAGTCAATATTTGGAAAGTTAAAGTCTCCCATAATAACTACCCTGTTACTTTCGCTCATATCCAGAATCATCTTCGCCATCCTTTCCTCTACATCCCTAGAACTATTAGGAGGCCTAAGAACTATTAGTCGGCACTGCCAGTGCCCCCACACCACACAGCCAACACTATCAGTGCTCCCGCACAGCCAGAATTGTCAGTGCTCCCACCACACAGCCAGCACTGTCAGTGCTCCCACCACACAGCCAGCACTGCCAGTGCTCCCCCAAACAGCCAGCACAGTCAGTGCTCCCACCACACAGCCAGCACTGTCAGTGCTCCCACCACACAGCCAGCACTGCCAGTGCTCCCCCAAACAGCCAGCACAGTCAGTGCTCCCACCACACAGACAGCACTGTCAGTGCTCCCACCACACAGCCAGCACTGTCAGTGCTCCCCACACAGCCAGCACTGTCAGTGCTCCCACCACACAGCCAGCACTGCCAGTGCTTCCCCACACAGCCAGCACAGTCAGTGCTCCCACCACACAGACAGCACTGTCAGTGCTCCCACCACACAGCCAGCACTGTCAGTGCTCCCACCACACAGCCAGCACTGTCAGTGCTCCCACCATACAGACGGCACTGTCAGTGCTCCCACCACACAGCCAGCACTGTCAGTGCTCCCACCACGCTGCCAGCACTGCCAGTGCTCCCACCACACAGCCAGCACTGTCAGAACTCCCCCACAGAGCCAGCACTGTCAGTGCTCCCACCACACAGCCAGCACTGTTAGTGCTCCCCCCACACAGCCAGCACTGTCAGTGCTCCCCCCCCCACACAGCCAGCAGTGTCAGTGCTTCCCCCACACAGCCAGCACTGTCAGTGCTCCCCCCACACAGACAGCACTGTCAGTGCTCCCCACACAGACAGCACTGTCAGTGCTCCCCCACACAGCCAGATCTGTCAGTGCACCCCCACACAGCCAGCACTGTCAGTGCTCCCCCACACAGCCAGCACTTTCAGTCCTCCCCCCACACAGCCAGCACCGTCAGTGCTCCCCCACAAAGCCAGCACTGACAGTGCTTCCCCCCACACAGGCAGCACTGTCAGTGCACCCCCGACGCAGACAGCACTGTCAGTGCTCGCCCACACAGCCAGCACTGTCAGTGCTCCCCCACATAGCCAGCACAGTCAATGCTCCCCCACACAGCCAGCACTGTCAGTGCTCCCCCACAGAGCCAACACTGTCAGTGCTCCCCCACACAGCCAGCACTGTCAGTGCTCCCACCACACAGCCAGCACTGTCAGTGCTCCCCACACACAGCCAGCACTATCAGTGCTCCCCCCCACACAGCCAGCAGTGTCAGTGCTCCCCCCACACAGCCAGCACTGTCAGTGCTCCCCCATACAGCCAGCACTGTCAGTGCTCCCACCACACAGCCAGAACTGTCAGTGCTCCCACCATACAGCCAGCACTGTCAGTGCTCCGACCACACAGCCAGCGCTGTCAGTGCTCCCCCACACATCAGCACTGTCCGTGCTCCCAACACAAAGCCAGCACTGTCAGTGCTCCCACCACACAGCCAGCACTGGTAGTGCTCCCACCACACAGCCAGCACTGTCCGGGCTCCCCCACACAGCCAGCACTGTCAGTGCTCCCCCACACAGCCAGCACTGTCAGTGCTCCCACCACACAGCCAGCACTGTCCGTGCTCCCCACACAGCCAGCACTGTCAGTCCTCCCCAACACAGACAGCACTGTCAGTGCTCCCACCACACACAGCCAGCACTGTCAGTGCTCCCCACACACAGTCGGCACTGACAGTGCTCCCACCACACAGCCAGCACTGTCAGTGCTCCCACCACACAGCCAGCACTGTCAGAGCCCCCACCCCACACAGCCAGCACTATCAGTGCTTCCACCACACAGCCAGCATTGTCAGTGCTCCCACCACACAGCCAGCACTGCCAGTGCTCCCCCACACAGCCAGCACATTCAGTGCTCCCACCACACAGCCAGCACTGTCAGTGCTCCCACCACACAGCCAGCACTGCCAGTTCTCCCCCACACAGCCAGCACAGTCAGTGCTCCCACCACACAGACAGCACTGTCAGTGCTCCCACCACACAGCCAGCACTGTCAGTGCCCCCACCACACAGCCAGCAGTGTCAGTGCTCCCCACACAGCCAGCCCTGTCCGTGCTTCACCCACACAGCCAGCACTGCCAGTGCTCCCCCACACAGCCAGCACTGACAGTGCTCCCCCACATAGCCAGCACTGTCAGTGCACCCCACACAGCCAGCACTGTCAGTGCTCCCCCATACAGCCAGCATTGTCAATGCTCCCCCACACAGCCAGCACTGCCAGTGCTCCCACTACACAGCCAGCACAGTCATCCTCCCCCACACAGCCAGCACTGTCAGTAACCCCCCCCCCCAAACAGCTAGCACTGTCAGTGCTCCCCACACAGCCAGCACTGTCAGTGACCCCCACACAGCCAGCACTACCAGTGCTCCCCACACAGCCAGCACTGCCAGTGCTCTCCCACAGAGCTAGCACTGTCAGTGCTCCCCCACAGAGCCAGAACTGTCAGTGCTCCCACCACACAACCAGCACTGTCAGTGCTCCCCCACACAGCCAGCACTGTCAGTGCTCCACCCACACACACACAGCACTGTCAGTGCTCCCTCCACACAGCCAGCACTTTCAGTGCTCCCACCACGCAGCCAGCACTGTCAGTGCTCCCCCCACACAGCCAGCACTGTCAGTGCTCCCCCACACAGTCAGCACTGTCAGTGCTCCCACCACACAGCCAGCACTGTCAGTGCTCCCCCACACAGCCAGCACTTTCAGTGCTCCACCCACAGAGCCAGCACTGTCAGTGCTCCCCCGCACAGCCAGCACTGTCAGTGCCCCCACCACATAACCGGCACTGTCAGTACTCCCACCACACAGCCAGCACTGTCAGTGCCCCCACCCCACACAGCCAGCACTATCAATGCTCCCAACAGCCAGCACTGCCAGTTCTCCACCCACGTAGCAAGCACTGTCAGAGCTCCCACCACACAGCCAGCACTGTCAGTGCTCCCCCCACACAGCCAGCACTGTCAGTGCTCCCCATCACAGCCAGCACTGTCAGTGCTCCCACCACACAGCCAGCACTGCCAGTGCTCCCCATCACAGCCAGCACTGTCAGTGCTCCCACCACACAGCCAGCACTGTCAGTGCTACCCATCACAGCCAGCACTGTCAGTGCTCCCCCACACAGCCAGCACTGTCAGTGCTCTCACCACACAGCCAGCACTGTCAGTGCTCTCACCACACAGCCAGCACTGTCAGTGCTCCCACCCCACACAGCCAGCACTGTCAGTGCTCCCCCCACAAAGTCGGCACTGCCTGTGCTCTCACCACACAGCCAGCACTCTCAGTGCTCCCACCACACAGCCAGCACTGTCAGTGCCCCCACCCCACACAGCCAGCACTGTCAGTGCTCCCACCACACAGCCAGCACTGTCAGTGCTCCCACCACACAGCCAGCACTGTCAGTGCCCCCACCCCACACAGCCAGCACTAACAGTGCTCCCGCACAGCCAGCACTGTCAGTGCTCCCACCAGACAGCCAGCACTGCCAGTGCTCCCCAACACAGCCAGCACAGTCAGTGCTCCCAACACACAACCAGCACTGTCAGTGCTCCCCACACAGACAGCACTGTCAGTGCTACCCCCACTCAGCCAGCACTCCCCACAGAGCCAGCACTGTCAGTGCTCCCCCACAGAGCCAGCACGTTCAGTGCTCCTAACACACAGCCAGCACTGCCAGAGCTCCCACTGCATAGCCAGCACTGTCAGTGCTCCCCCATACAGCCAGCAGTGTCAGTCCACACCCACACAGCCAGCACTGTCAGTGCTCCCACCACACAGCCAGCACTGTCAGTGATCCCACCACACAGCCAGCACTGTCAGTGCTCCCCACACAGCCAGCACCGTCAGTGCTCCCCCCACACAGCCAGCACTGTCAGTGCTCCCCCACATAGCCAGCACTGTCAGTGCTCGCACCACACAGCCAGCACTGTCAGTGCTCCCACCACACAGCCAGCACTGGCAGTGCTCCCACCACACAGCCAGCACTGTCAGGGCTCCCCCCACACAGCCAGCACTGTCAGTGCTCCCACCACATACCCAGCACTGTCTGTGCTTCCCGCACACAGCCAGCTCTGTCAGTGCTCCCCCACACAGCCAGCACTGTCCGTGCTCCCCACACATCCAGCACTGTCAGTCCTCCCCCACACAGACAGCACTGTCAGTGCTCCCACCCCACACAGCCAGCACTGTCAGTGCTCCCCCACACAGTCGGCACTGCCAGTGCTCCCACCACACAGCCAGCATTGTCAGTGCTCCCACCACACAGCCAGCACTGTCAGTGCCCCCACCCCACACAGCCAGCACTATCAGTGCTCCCGCACAGCCAGAATTGTCAGTGCTCCCCCCACACAGACAGCACTGTCAGTGCTCCCCCACACAGCCACAACAGTCAGTGCTCCCACCACACAGCCAGCACTGTCAGTGCTCCCACCACACAGCCAGCACTGCCAGTGCTCCCCCAAACAGCCAGCACAGTCAGTGCTCCAACCACACAGACAGCACTGTCAGTGCTCCCACCACACAGCCAGCACTGTCAGTGCTCCCACCACACAGCCAGCACTGCCAGTGCTCCCCCAAACAGCCAGCACAGTCAGTGCTCCCACCACACAGACAGCACTGTCAGTGCTCCCACCACACAGCCAGCACTGTCAGTGCTCCCAGCACTGTCAGTGCTCCCACCACACAGCCAGCACTGCCAGTGCTTCCCCACACAGCCAGCACAGTCAGTGCTCCCACCACACAGACAGCACTGTCAGTGCTCCCACCACACAGCCAGCACTGTCAGTGCTCCCACCACAAAGCCAGCACTGTCAGTGCTCCCATCACACAGCCAGCACTGTCTGTGCTCCCACCGTAGAGACGGCACTGTCAGTGCTCCCCCAAACAGCCAGCACTGTCAGTGCTCCCAGCACAGCCAGCACTGTCAGTGCTCCCACCACACAGCCAGCACTGCCAGTGCTTCCCCAAACAGCCAGCACACTCAGTGCTCCAACCACACAGACAGCACTGTTAGTGCTCCCACCACACAGCCAGCACTGTCAGTGCTCCCAGCACAGCCAGCACTGTCAGTGCTCCCACCACACAGCCAGCACTGCCAGTGCTTCCCCACACAGCCAGCACTGTCAGTGCTCCCACCACACAGCCAGCACTGTCAGTGCTCCCAGCACAGCCAGCACTGTCAGTGCTCCCACCACACAGCCAGCACTGCCAGTGCTTCCCCACACAGCCACAACAGTCAGTGCTCCCACCACACAGCCAGCACTGTCAGTGCTCCCACCACACAGCCAGCACTGTCAGTGCTCCCACCACACAGCCAGCACTGTCAGTGCTCCCAGCACAGACAGCACTGTCAGTGCTCCCACCACACAGCCAGCACTGCCAGTGCTCCCCCAAACAGCCAGCACAGTCAGTGCTCCCACCACACAGACAGCACTGTCAGTGCTCCCACCACACAGCCAGCACTGTCAGTGCTCCCAGCACAGCCAGCACTGTCAGTGCTCCCACCACACAGCCAGCACTGCCAGTGCTTCCCCACACAGCCAGCACAGTCAGTGCTCCCACCACACAGACAGCACTGTCAGTGCTCCCACCACACAGCCAGCACTGTCAGTGCTCCCACCACAAAGCCAGCACTGTCAGTGCTCCCATCACACAGCCAGCACTGTCAGTGCTCCCACCGTAGAGACGGCACTGTCAGTGCTCCCCCAAACAGCCAGCACTGTCAGTGCTCCCAGCACAGCCAGCACTGTCAGTGCTCCCACCACACAGCCAGCACTGCCAGTGCTTCCCCAAACAGCCAGCACACTCAGTGCTCCAACCACACAGACAGCACTGTTAGTGCTCCCACCACACAGCCAGCACTGTCAGTGCTCCCAGCACAGCCAGCACTGTCAGTGCTCCCACCACACAGCCAGCACTGCCAGTGCTCCCCCACACAGCCAGCACTGTCAGTGCTCCCACCATACAGACGGCACTGTCAGTGCTCCCACCACACAGCCAGCACAGTCAGTGCTCCCACCACACAGCCAGCACTGTCAGTGCTCCCCCACACAGCCAGCACTGTCAATGCTCCCCCACAGAGCCAGCACTGTCAGTGCTCCCCACACAGCCAGCACTGTCAGTGCTCCCCCACACAGCCAGCACTGTCAGTACTCCCGCCACACAGCCAGCACTGTCAGTGCCCCCACCACACAGCGAGCACTGTCAGTACTCCTACCACACAGCCAGCACTGTCAGTGCCCCCACCCCACAAAGCCAGCACTATCAATGCTCCCCAACAGCCAGCACTGCCAGTTCTCCACCCACGTAGCAAGCACTGTCAGAGCTCCCACCACACAGCCAGCACTGTCAGTGCTACCCCCACACAGCCAGCACTGTCAGTGCTACCCCACACAGCCAGCACTGTCAGTGCTCCCCCCACACAGCCAGCACTGTCAGTGCTCGCCCCATACAGCCAGCACTGTCAGTGCTCTCACCACACAGCCAGCACTGTCAGTGCTTCCCCCACACAGACATCACTGTCAGTGCCCCCCACACAGCCAGCACTGACTGTGCTCATCCCACACAGCCAGCACTGTCAGTGCTCTCACCACACAGCCAGCACTGTCAGTGCACCCACCACACAGCCAGCACTGTCAGTGCTCCCACCACACAGCCAGCACTGCCAGTGCTCCCACCACACAGCCAGCACTGTCAGTGGTCCCCCCACACAGCCAGCACTGTCAGTGCTCCCACCACACAGCCAGCATTGTGAGTGCTCCCCATACAGCCAGCACAGTCAGTGCTCCACCCTCACAGTCAGCACTGTCAGTGACCCCACCCCACACAGCCAGCACTGTCAGTGCTCCCCACAGCCAGCATTGTCAGTGACCCCACCCCACACAGCCAGCACTGTCAGTGCTCCCCACAGCCAGCATTGTCAGTGTTCCCACCACACAGTCAGCGCTGCCAGTTCTCCACCCACAGTCAGCACTGAGAGTGCGCCCCACACAGCCAGCACTGTCAGTGCTCCCACCACACAGCCAGCTCTGTCAGTGCTCCCACCACACAACCAGCACTGTCAGTGCTCCCCACACAGCCAGCACTCTCAGTGCTCCCACACACAGCCAGCACTGTCAGTGCTCCCCCATACAGCCAGCACTGTCAGTGCTCCCCCACACAGCCAGCACTGTCAGTGCTCCCAACACTCAGCCAGCACTGTCAGTGCTCCCCCACACAGCCAGCACAGTCAGTGCTCCCACCACACAGCTAGCAGTGTCAGTGCTCCCCCCACACAGCCAGCACTGTCTGTGCTCCCACTACACAGCCAGCACTGTCAGTGCTCCCCCCACACAACCAGCACTGTCAGTGCTCCCCCCACACAGCCAGCACTTCCAGTGCTACCCCACACAGCCAGCACTGTCAGTGCTCCCACCACACAGCCAGCACTGTCAGTGCTCCCCACACAGACAGCACTGGAAATGCTCCCTCCAAACTCTGTCTGTGTCTCTGTCTGTGTAGCTGTGTCTCGCTGTGTCTCTCTATCTGTCTCTCTCTCTGTCCCTGTCTCTGTCTCTGCCTGTGTCTCTGTCTCTCTCTGTGTCTCTGTCCCTGTCTCTGTCTGTGTCCCTGTCTCTGTCTGCGTCTCTGTCTGTGTCTCTGTCCCTGTCTCTGTCTGTGTCCCTGTCTCTCTCTGTGTCTCTGTCTGTGTCTCTGTGTTTGGCTGTTTCTTAGTCTGTCTGTGTCTCTGTCTATGTCTGTGTCTCTGTCTGTATCTCTGTCTGTGTCTCTGTGCCTGTATATCTCTCTCTGTGTCTTTGTGTCTGTCTGTGTCTCAGTCTCTGTCTCTGTCTCTGTCTGTGTCTCTGTGTCTGTCCGTCTCTGTGTCTCACTCTCTATTTCTGTCTGTATCTCCGTGTCTGTCAGTGTCTCAGTCTCTGTCTCTATCTGGGGAACATTCTGCTGCACAGACTGTGTTTAGGTGTGAGGCACCCACCCAGCTGATCGGCATTGGGGGAGTCACACACACCCAGCTGACTGGCCATGGTGGAGGCACACACCCAGCTGATCGGCAATGGGGAGAGGCACACACCCAGCTGATCGGCAATGGGGAGAGGCACACACCCAGCTGATCGGCAATGGGGAGAGGCACACATCCAGCTGATCGGCAATGGGGAGAGGCACACATCCAGCTGATCGGCAATGGGGAGAGGCACACACCCAGCTGATCGGCAATGGGGAGAGGCACACACCCAGCTGATCGGCAATGGGGAGAGGCACACATCCAGCTGATCGGCAATGGGGAGAGGCACACATCCAGCTGATCGGCATTGGGGGAGTCACACACACCCAGTTGATCGGCAATGAGGGAAGCACACACCCAGCTGATCGGCACTGGGGGGAAGCACACACACAGCTGACGGGCCATGGGGGAGTCACACTGAACCAGCTGATCGGCCATGGGAGAGTCACACAGACCCAGTTGATCGGCCATGGGAGAGTCACAATGACCCAGCTGATCGGCCATGGGGGAGTCACACAGATCCAGCTCATCGGCCATGGGGGAGTCACACTGACCCAGCTGATCGGCCATGGGGGAGTCACACAGACCCAGCTGATCGGCCATGGGGGTGTCACACTGATCCAGCTGATCGGCCATGGGGGAGTCACACCCATCCACCGACAGTCTCTCCTGGTAATGCAGAATGGTAAATCTCTGCCTGTGCCTCTGCCTGTATCTGTCCAATTCTCTCTCTGTCTGTGTTTCTGTCTGTTTCTCTGTCTGTGTCTGTCTCTGTCTGTGTCTCTGTCTGTGTCTCTGTGTCGGTCTGTATCTCTCTCTGTGTCTCCGTCTCTGTCTGTGTCTCTGTCTGTGTCTGTGTCTGTATCTCTCTGTGTCTGTGTCCCTGTTGAGGCTGTGTCAGTGTCTCTACCTGTGTCTCTATCTGTGTCTCTATCTGTATCTCTGACTGTGTTTCTGTCTGTGTCTCTGGCAGTGTCTCTTTCTCTGTCCGTGTCTGTCTCTGTCTGTGTCTCTGTCTGTGTCACTGCCTCTGTCTCTGCATGTGTCTATGCCTCTGTCTGTGTCTGTGTCTGTCTCTGTATCTCTGTCTGTGTCTCTGTCTGTGTCACTGCCTCTGTCTCAGTCTGTTTCTGTGTGTTTGTCTCTATCTGTGTCTCTGTCTATTTCTCTGTCTGTGTCACTGTCTCTGCCTCTGTCTGTGTCTCTGTCTGTGCCCCTGTCTCCGTCTGTGTCTCTCTGTACCTCTGTCTGTGTCTCTGTGTCTGTCTGTGTCTCTGTCTGTGTCTCTCTGTACCTCTGTCTGTGTCTCTGTCTGTGTCACTGCCTCTGTCTCTGTCTGTTTCTGTGTGTTTGTCTCTATCTGTGTCTCTGTCTGTGTCTCTGTCTCTGCCTCAGTCTGTGTCTATGTCTCTGTCAGTGTCTCTGTCTGTGTCCCTGTTTCTGTCTGTGTCTCCCTGTACCTCTGTCTGTGTCTCTGTGTCTGTCTGTGTCTCTGTCTCAGTCTCTGTCTGGGGCACATTCTGCTGCACAGACTGTGTTGAGGTGTGAGGCACACACCCAGCTGATCGGCAATGGGGGGAAGGACACACCCAGCTGATCGGCATTGGGAGAGTCACACACCCCCAGCTGATCGGCAATGGGGGGAAGCACATACCCAGCTGATCGGCAATGCGGGGAAGGAAACACCCAGCTGATCGGCAATGGGGGGGAAGGACAGACCCAGCTGATCGGCAATGGGGGGAAGCACACACCCAGCTGATCGGCAATGGGGGGAAGCACACATCCAGCTGATCGGCATTGGGAGAGTCACACACCCAGCTGATCGGCCATGGTGGGGGAACATACCCAGCTGATCGGCAATGCGGGGAAGCACACATCCAGCTGATCGGCAATGCGGGGAAGCACATACCCAGCTGATCGGCAATGCGGGTAAGGAAACACCCAGCTGATCGGCAATGCGGGGAAGCACACACCCAGCTGATCGGCAATGGGGGGAAGGACAGACCCAGCTGATCGGCAATGGGGGGAAGCACACACCCAGCTGATCGGCAATGGGGGGAAGGACACACCCAGCTGATCGGCAATGGGGGGAGGCACACACCCAGCTGATCGGCAATGCGGGGAAGCACATACCCAGCTGATCGGCAATGCGGGGAAGGACAGACCCAGCTGATCGGCAATGGGGGGAAGCACACACCCAGCTGATCGGCAATGGGGGGAAGCACACACCCAGCTGATCGGCAATGGGGGGAAGGACAGACCCAGCTGAGCGGCAATGGGGGGGATGCACACACCCAGCTGATCAGCAATGGGGGAAAGGACACTCCCAGCTGATCGACAATGCGGGGAAGCACACACCCAGCTGATCGGCAATGGGGGGAAGCACACTCCCAGCTGATCGGCAATGCGGGGAAGCACACACCCAGCTGATCGGCAATGGGGGGAAGCACACACCCAGCTGATCGGCAATGGGGGGAAGGACAGACCCAGCTGATCGGCAATGGGGGGAAGGACAGACCCAGCTGATCGGGAATGGGGGGGATGCACACACCCAGCTGATCGGCAATGGGGGAAAGGACAGACCCAGCTGATCGGCAATGGGGGGAAGGACAGACCCAGATGATCGGCAATGCGGGGAAGGACAGACCCAGCTGATCGGGAATGGGGGGGATGCACACACCCAGCTGATCAGCAATGGGGGAAAGGACAGACCCAGCTGATCGGCAATGGGGGGAAGGACAGACCCAGATGATCGGCAATGGGGGGAAGGACAGACCCAGCTGATCGGCAATGGGGGGAAGGACAGACCCAGATGATCGGCAATGCGGGGAAGCACACACCCAGCTGATCGGCAATGGGGGGAAGGACACACCCAGCTGATCGGCAATGGGGGGAAGGACACACCCAGCTGATCGGCAATGCGGGGAAGGACACACCCAGCTGATCGGCAATGCGGGGATGCACACTCCCAGCTGATCGGCAATGAGGGGGATGCACACACCCAGCTAATCGGCAATGGGGGGAAGCACACACCCAGCTGATCGGCAATGGGGGGATGCACACACCCAGCTGATCAGCAATGGGGGAAAGGACACTCCCAGCTGATCGGCAATGGGGGGAAGGACACTCCCAGCTGATCGGCAATGTGGGGAAGGACAGACCCAGATGATCGGCAATGCGGGGATGCACACACCCAGCTGATCGGCAATGCGGGGAAGCACACACCCAGCTGATCGGCAATGCGGGGATGCACACTCCCAGCTGATCGGCAATGGGGGGGATGCACACACCCAGCTGATCGGCAATGGGGGGAAGCACACACCCAGCTGATCGGCAATGGGGGGAAGGACAGACCCAGATGATCGGCAATGCGGGGACGCACACACCCAGCTGATCGGCAATGGGGGGAAGGACACTCCCAGCTGATCGGCAATGCGGGGAAGGACAGACCCAGATGATCGGCAATGGAAAGAAGCACACACCCAGCTGATCGGCAATGGGGGGAAGCACACACCCAGCTGATCGGCAATGGGGGGAAGCACACACCCAGCTGATCGGCAATGCGGGGAAGCACACTCCCAGCTGATCGGCAATGCGGGGAAGGACACACCCAGCTGATCGGCAATGGGGGGAAGCACACATCCAGCTGATCGGCAATGGGGGGAAGCACACACCCAGCTGATCGGCAATGCGGGGAAGGACACACCCAGCTGATCGGCAATGGGGGGAAGCACACACCCAGCTGATCGGCAATGGGGGGAAGCACACACCCAGCTGATCGGCAATGGGGGGAAGCACACACCCAGCTGATCGGCAATGCGGGGAAGGACAGACCCAGCTGATCGGCAATGCGGGGAAGCACACACCCAGCTGATCGGCAATGGGGGGAAGCACACACCCAGCTGATCGGCAATGCGGGGAAGCACACACCCAGCTGATCGGCAATGCGGGGAAGCACACACCGAGCTGATCGGCAATGGGGGGGAAGGACAAACCCAGCTGATCGGCAATGGGGGGAAGCACACACCCAGCTGATCGGCAATGCGGGGAAGGACACACCCAGCTGCCCGGCAATGGGGGGAAGCACACACCCAGCTGATCGGCAATGCGGGGACGCACACACCCAGCTGATCGGCAATGCGGGGAAGCACACACCCAGCTGCCCGGCAATGGGGGGAAGCACACACCCAGCTGATCGGCAATGGGGGGAAGCACACTCCCAGCTGATCGGCAATGGGGGGAAGGACACACCCAGCTGATCGGCAATGCGGGGAAGCACACACCCAGCTGGTCGGCAATGGGGGGAAGCACACACCCAGCTGATCGGCAATGCGGGGAAGGACACACCCAGCTGATCGGCAATGGGGGAAGCACACACCCAGCTGATCGGCAATGCGGGGAAGCACACACCCAGCTGGTCGGCAATGCGGGGAAGCACACTCCCAGCTGATCGGCAATGCGGGGAAGCACACTCCCAGCTGATCGGCAATGGGGGGAAGCACACACCCAGCTGATCGGCAATGCGGGGAAGGACACACCCAGCTGGTCGGCAATGGGGGGAAGCACACACCCAGCTGATCGGCAATGCGGGGAAGCACACACCCAGCTGGTCGGCAATGCGGGGAAGCACACTCCCAGCTGATCGGCAATGCGGGGAAGCACACTCCCAGCTGATCGGCAATGGGGGGAAGCACACACCCAGCTGATCGGCAATGGGGGGAAGGACACACCCAGCTGATCGGCAATGCGGGGAAGCACAATCCCAGCTGATCGGCAATGGGGGGAAGCACACACCCAGCTGATCGGCAATGGGGGGAAGCACACATCCAGCTGATCGGCAATGGGGGGAAGGACACTCCCAGCTGATCGGCAATGGGGGGAAGCACACATCCAGCTGATCGGCAATGGGGGGAAGCACACACCCAGCTGATCGGCAATGCGGGGAAGCACACACCCAGCTGATCGGCAATGGGGGGAAGCACACACCCAGCTGATCGGCAATGGGGGGAAGCACACACCCAGCTGATCGGCAATGGGGGTAAGGACACACCCAGCTGATCGGCAATGGGGGGAAGCACACACCCAGCTGATCGGCAATGCGGGGAAGCACACACCCAGCTGATCGGCAATGGGGGGAAGGACAGACCCAGCTGATCGGCAATGGGTGGAATCACACACCCAGCTGATCGGCAATGGGGGGAAGCACATACCCAGCTGATCGGCAATGGGGGGAAGGACAGACCCAGCTGATCGGCAATGGGGGGAAGCACACACCCAGCTGATCGGCAATGGGGGGAAGCACACACCCAGCTGATCGGCAATGGGGGGAAGGACACTCCCAGCTGATCGGCAATGCGGGGAAGCACACACACAGCTGATCGGCAATGCGGGGAAGCACACACCCAGCTGATCGGCAATGCGG
>NW_027307903.1:365000-398368 GCF_047496885.1 Scyliorhinus torazame | reverse complement strand
CCTCCCCCTCCCTCCCCCTTCCTCTCCCTCCCCCCTTCCTCCCCCTCCCTCCCGCCTTCCCTCCCCCCCTCCCCCCTTCCTCCCTCCCTTCCCCCCTTCCTCCCCTCCCTCCCCCTTGCCTCCCTCCACCCGTTCCTCCCCTTCCCTCCGCCCTCCCTCCCTCCCTCCCACTCCCCCTCCCCCCTTCCTCCCTCCTCCCTTCCCCCCCTCCCTCCACCTTCCCCCCTTCCTCCCTCCTCCCTTCCTCCCTCTCCCTCCCCCCTGTCCTCCCCCTCCTCCTCCCCTTCCTCCCCCTCCCTCTCCCCGTCCTCACCAGCCCTCCCCCCTTCCTCCCCCTCCTCTCCCCCCTTCCTCCCCCTTCCTCCCCTTCCTCCCCCTCCCCCCCTCCCTCCCCCCCTTCCTCCCTCCCCTCCCCCTTTCCTCCCCCTCCCCTCCCCCCTTCCTCCCTCCTCCCGCCCCCTTCCTCCCCCTCGCCCCCTCCCTCCCCCCTTCCTCCCGCTCCCTCCCCCTTCCTCCCCCTCCCCCCTTCCTCCCCCTCCCTCCCACCTTCCTCCCCCTCCATCCCACCCTTCCTCGCCTCCTCTCCACCCTTCCTCACCCCTCCCATCCCCATTCCTCACCTCCCTTAGCCCTTCCTACCCCTCCCTCCCCCTTCCTCCCCCTCCCTCCCCCCTTCCTCCCCCTCCCTCCCCCCTTCCTCCCCCTGCCCTCCCCCTAGCCCCTCCCCCTCCGTCTCCCCGCCCTTCCCTCCCCCTCCCCCCTTCCTCCCCTCCCTCCCCTCCCTCCCCTCCCTCCCCCCTGTCCTCCCCTCCCTCCCCCTTCCTCCCCTCCCTCCCCCGTCCTCCCTCCCTCCCCCCTTCTCCCTCCCTCGCCCCCCTACCTCCCTCCTCCCCCTTCCTCCCGCCCTCCCCCTTCCTCCCTCCACCCCGTCCTTCCCCTCCTCCTCCCTCTCCCTCCTCCCCTCCCTCCCCCTCCGCCCTCCCTCCCCCCTTCCTCCCCTCCCTCCCGCCCCTTCCTCCCCTCCTCACCGTCCCCCTCCCCCCCTCCTCCCTCCCTCCCCCCCCTCCCATCCCTCTCCTCCCCCTCCCTCCCCTCCTCCCCTTCCCTCCCCCCTCCTCCCCCTCCTCCCCTTCCTCCCCTCCCTCCCCCTTCCTCCCCCCTTCCTCCCCCCTTCTCCGCTCACTCCCCCCTTCCTCCCCTCACTCCCCCTTCCTCCCCTCCCTCCCTCCCCTTCCTCCCCTCCCTCCCCTTCCTCCACTACCCTCCTCCCCTTCCTCCCTCCCTCCCCTTCCTCCCCTCCTCCCTCCCCCTTCTTCCCCTCCCTCCCCCCTTCCTCCCTCCCTCCCCCTTCCTCCCCTCCATCCCCCTTCCACCACTTCCCTCCCCCCTTCTCCTTCCCTCCACCCCTTCCTCCCTCCCTCCCTTCCTCCCCCTCCCCCTTCCTCCCCTCCACCCCCCTTCCTCCCCTCCCTCCCCCTTCCCCCCCACCTCCCCTTCCTCCACTCCCTTCCCCCTTCCTCCCCTCCCTGCCCCCTTCCTCCCCTCCCTCCCCCTTCCTCCCTCCCCCCCTCCTCCGCTCCCTCCCCCATCCTCCCTCCTCCCGTCCCCCCCTCCCGCCCTCCCCCTCCCTCCCCCCTCCCTCCCCTTCCTCCCCCTCCCTCCACCCTTCCTCCCCCTCCTCCCCTTCCTCCCCCTCCCTCCCCCTTCCTCCCCCCTTCCTCCCCCCTTCTCCCCTCACTCCCCCCTTCCTCCCCTCACTCCCCCTTCCTCCCCTCCCTCCCTCCCCCTTCCTCCCCTCCCTCCCCCTTCCTCCACTACCCTCCCTCCCCCTTCCTCCCCTCCCTCCCCCTTCCTCCCTCCCTCCCTCCCCCTTCTTCCCCATTCCTCCCCCCTTCCTCCCCCGCCCTCCCCCTCCCTCCCTCCCCCTCCTACCCCCCTTCCTCCCCCTCCCACCCCCTTCCTCCCCCTCCCCCCTTCTCCCCATCACTCCCTGCCACCTTCCTCCCCTCCCTCCCAGCTCCTCCCTCCCCTCCCTCATCCCCCCTCCCTCCCCCTTCCTCCCTCCACCCGTTCCTCCCCGTCCCCTCCGCCCTTCCACCCTCCCTCCCCTTCCCCCTCCCCCCTTCCCCCTCCCCCCCTTCCCCCCTCCACCCTCCCCCTTCCCCCCCTTCCTCCTCCCTCCCCTTCCCCCCTTCCTCCCTCCCCCCCTTCCTCCCCCTCCCTCCCTCCCTTCCTCCCCCTCCCTCTCCCCTTCCTCCCCATCCCTCCCCCTTCCTCCCCCTCCTTCCCCCCTTCCTCCCCCTTCCTCCCCTTCCCTCCCCCTCCCCCTCCTCACCCCTTCCTCCGCTCCCTCCCCCCTATCCTCCCCCCTCCCTCCCACCATCACCCGCCTCCTCCCCCTTCCTCCCCTCGCCCCCTCCCTCCCCCCTTCCTCCCGCTCCCTCCCCCCTTTCTCCCCCTCACCCCCCTTCCTCCCCCTCCCTCCCCCCTTCCTCCCCCTCCATCCCCCCCTTCCTCGCCCTCCCTCCCCCCTTCCTCCCCCTCCCATCCCCCTTCCTCCCCCTCCTCCCCTTCCTCCCCCTCCCTCCCCCTTCCTCCCCCTCCTCCCCCCTTCCTCCCCCTCCCTCCCCCTTCCTCCACCTCCCTCCCCCCCTTCCTCCCCCTCCCTCCCCCTCCCTCCCCCCTCCGTCCCCCTCCCTCCCCCTCCCCCCTTCCTCCCCTCCCTCCCCCCTTCCTCCCCTCCCTCCCCTCCCTCCCCTCCCTCCCGCCTTCCTCCCCTCCCTCCCCCTTCCTCCCCTCCCTCCCCCTTCCACCCCTCCCTCCCCCTTCTCCCTCCCTCCCCCCCTTCCTCCTCCCTCCCCTTCCTCCCCTCCCTCCCCCTTCCTCCCCTCCACCCCCTTCCTTCCCTCCCTCCCCCTTCCCACCCACCCCCCTTCCTCCACTCCCTTCCCCCTTCCTCCCCTCCCTCCCCCCTTCCTCCCCTCCCTCCCCCTTCCTCCCCTCCCCCCCTCCTCCGCTCCCTCCCCCATCCTCCCCTTCCTCCCCCTCCCCCCCGTCCCCCCCCTCCCTCCCCCTCCCTCCCCCTTCCCTCCCCCTCCTCCCCCTCCTCCCCCTCCCTCCCCCCTTCCTCCCCCTCCCTCCCCCTTCCTCCCCCTCCCTCCCCCCTTCCTCCCCCCTTCCTCCCCCTTCTCCCCTCACTCCCCACTTCCTCCCCTCACTCCCCCTTCCTCCCCTCCCTCCCTCCCCCTTCCTCCCCTCCCTCCCCCTTCCTCCACTCCCCTCCCTCCCCCTTCCTCCCCTCCCTCCCCCTTCCTCCCCTCCCTCCCTCCCCCTTCTTCCCCTTCCCTCCCCCTTCCTCCCCCGCCCTCCCCTCCCCCTCCCTCCTCCCCCTCCTACCCCCTTCCTCCCCCTCCACCCCCTTCCTCCCCTCACCTTCCTCCCCTCCCTCCTGCCACCTTCCTCCCCCTCCCTCCCCCTCCCTCCCTCCCCCTCCCTCCCTCCCCCCTTCCTCCCCCTCCCTCCCCCTTCCTCCCTCCACCCGTTCCTCCCCGTCCCTCCGCCCTTCCCACCCTCCCTCCCCTTCCCCTCCCCCCTTCCCCCTCCCCCCTTCCACCCTCCACCCTCCCCCCTTCCCCCCCTTCCTCCTCCCCCCCTTCCCCCCTTCCTCCCTCCCCCCCTCCTCCCCTCCCTCCCTCCCTTCCTCCCCCTCCCTCTCCCCTTCCTCCCCATCCCTCCCCCTTCCTCCCCCTCCTTCCCCCCTTCCTCCCCCTTCCTCCCCTTCCCTCCCCCTCCCCCCCTCCCTCCCCCCTTCCTCCCGCTCCCTCCCCCCTTCCTCCCCCTCCCCCCCTTCCTCCCCCTCCCTCCCCTTCCTCCCCCTCCATCCCCCCTTCCTCGCCCTCCCTCCCCCTTCCTCCCCCTCCCATCCCCCTTCCTCCCCCTCCCTCCCCTTCCTCCCCCTCCCTCCCGCCTTCCTCCCCCTCCCTCCCCCCTTCGTCCCCCTCCCTCCCCCTTCCTCCACCTCCCTCCCCCCTTCCTCCCCCTCCTCCCCCCCTCCTCCCCCCTCCGTCCCCCTCCATCTCCCCTCCCCTCCCCCCCTTCCTCCCCTCCTCCCCCTTCCTCCCTCCACCCCTTCCTCCCCTCCCTCCCCCTTCCTCCCCTCCCTCCCCCTTCCTCCCCTCCCTCCCCTTCCACCCCTCCCTCCCCCCTTCTCCCCTCCCTCCCCCTTCCTCCCTCCCTCCCCCCCTTCATCCCCTCCTTCCCCCCTTCCTCCCCTCCACTCCCCTTCCTCCCCTCCCTCCCCTCCCCCACTCCCCCTTCCTCCACTCCCTTCCCCATTCCTCCCCTCCCTGCCCCCTTCCTCCACCTCCCTCCCCCTTCCTCCCCTCCCTCCCCCTTCCTCCCCTCCCCACCCGTCCGCTCCTCCCCCCATCCTCCCACTCCCTCCCCGTCCCCCCCTCCCTCCCCCTCCCTCCCCCCTCCCTCCCCCTTCCTACCCCTCCCTCCCCCTTCCTCCCCCTCTCTCCCCCTTCCTCCCCTCCCTCCCCCCTTCCTCCCCCTCCCTCCCCCCTTCCTCCCCCTCCCTCCCCCTTCCTCCCCTCCCTCCCCCTTCCTCCCCCTCCCTCCCCCCTTCCTACCCTCCCTCCCCCCTTCCTCCCCCGCCCTCCCCCTCCCTCCCTCCCCCCTCCTACCCCCCTTCCTCCCCCTCCCACCCCTTCCTCCCCCTCCCCCTTCTCCCCTCCCTCCCTGCCACCTTCCTCCCCCTCCCTCCCCCTCCCTCCCTCCCCCTCCCTCCCTCCCCCCTTCCTCCCCCTCCCTCCCCCTTCCTCCCTCCACCCGTGTCCTCCCCGTCCCTCCGCACTTCCACCCTCCCTCCCCTTCCCCCTCCCCCCTTCCCCTCCCCCCTTCCACCCTCCACCCTCCCCCCTTCCCCCCTTCCTCCCTCCCCCCCTTCGCCCCTTCCTCCCTCCCCCCCTTCCTCCCCCTCCCTCCCTCCCTTCCTCCCCCTCCCTCTCCCTTCCTCCCCATCCCTCCCCCTTCCTCCCCCTCCTTCCCTCCCTTCCTCCCCCTTCCTCCCCCTTCTCCTCCCCCTCCCCCCCTCCTCCCCCTTCCTCCCGCTCCCTCCCCCTTCCTCCCCCTCCCCCCCTTCCTCCCCCTCCCTCCCCCCTTCCTCACCCCTCCATCCCACCCTTCCTCGCCCTCCCTCCCCCTTCCTCCCCCTCCCATCCCCTTCTCCCCCTCCCTCCCCTTCCTCCCCCTCCCTCCCGCCTTCCTCCCCCTCCTCCCCCCTTCGTACCCCCTCCCTCCCCCTTCCTCCACCTCCCTCCCCCCCTTCCTCCCCCTCCCTCCCCTCCCTCCCCCCTCCGTCCCCCTCCCTTCCCCCTCCCCCCTTCCTCCCCTCCTCCCCCCTTCCTCCCCTCCCTCCCCTCCCTCCCCTCCCTCCCACCCTTCCTCCCTCCCTCCCCCTTCCTCCCCTCCCTCCCCTTCCACCCCTCCCTCCCCCTTCTCCCCTCCCTCCCCCTTCCTCCCCTCCCTCCCCCCCTTCCTCCCCTCCTTCCCCCCTTCCTCCCCTCCACCCCCTTCCTCCCCTCCCTCCCTCTTCCCCCCCACCCCCCTTCCTCCCTCCCTTCCCCCTTCCTCCCCTCCCTCCCCCCTTCCTCCCCTCCCTCCCCCTTCCTCCCTCCCTCCCCCTTCCTCCCCTCCCCCCTCCTCCGCTCCCTCCCCCCATCCTCCCCACCCTCCCCGTCCCCCCTCCCTCCCCCTCCCTCCCCCCTCCCTCCCCCTTCCTCCCCCTCCCTCCACCCTTCCTCCCCCTCTCTCCCCCTTCCTCCCCTCCCTCCCCCCTTCCTCCCCTCCCTCCCCCCTTCCTCCCCCTCCCTCCCCCTTCCTCCCCTCCCTCCCCCTTCCTCCCCCTCCCTCCCCCTTCCTACCCCTCCCTCCCCCCTTCCTCCCCCTCCCTCCCACCCTTCCTCCCCCTCCTCCCCCTCCCCCCTTCCTCCCCCTCCCTCCCTTCCTCCCCCTCCCTCCCCCTTCCTCCCCCTCCCTCCCCCTTCCTCCCCCTCCCTCCCACACCTTCCTCCCCCTCCCTCCCCCTTCCTCCCCCTCCCTCCCCCCTTCCTCCCCTTCCTCCCCCTTCTCCCCTCACTCCCCCCTTCCTCCCCTCACTCCCCCTTCCTCCCCTCCCTCCCCCTTCCTCCCCTCCCTCCCCCTTCCTCCCCTCCCCTCCCCTCCCTCCCCCTTCCTCCCTCCCTCCCCCCTTCCTCCCCTCCCTCCCTCCCCTGCCCCTTCTTCCCCCTTCCTCCCCCCTTCCTCCCCCTCCCTCCCCCTCCCTCCCTCCCCCCTCCCCCCCTCCTACCCCCCTTCCTCCCCCTCCCACCCCTTCCTCCCCTCCCCCTTCCTCCCCCTCCCTCCCTGCCCCCTTCCTCCCCCTCCCTCCCCCTCCCTCCCTCCCCTCCCTCCCTCCCCCTTCCTCCCCCTCCCTCCCCCTTCCTCCCCCTCCCTCCCCCTTCCTCCCTCCCCCCGTTCCTCCCCCTCCCTCCGCCCTACCCCCCTCCCTCCCCTTCCCCCTCCCCCCTTCCCCCTCCCCCCTTCCCCCCCTCCACCCTCCCCCTTCCCCCTTCCTCCCTCCCCCCTTCCCCCCTTCCTCCCTCCCCCCCTTCCTCCCCCTCCCTCCCTCCCTTCCTCCCCCTCCCTCCCCCTTCCTCCCTCCCCCTTACTCCCCCTCCTTCCCCCCTTCCTCCCCCCTTCCTCCCTTCCCTCCCCCTCCCCCCTCCCCCCCCTTCCTCCCCCTCCCTCCCCCTTCCTCCCCCTCGCCCCCTCCCCCCCCCTCTCTCCCGCTCCCTCCCCCTTCCTCCCCTACCCCTTCCTCCCCCTCCCACCCCCTTCCTCCCCCTCCCCCCCTTCCTCCCCCTCCCTCCCTGCCCCCTTCCTCCCCCTCCCTCCCCCTCCCTCCCTCCTTCCTCCCTCCCCCTCCCTCCCTCCCCCTTCCACCCCTCCCTCCCCCCTTCTCCCCTCCCTCCCCCCTTCCTCCCCTCCCTCCCCCCCTTCCTCCCCTCCCTCCCCCCTTCCTCCCCTCCACCCCCTTCCTCCCCTCCCTCCCCCTTCCCCCCCACCCCCTTCCTCCACTCCCTTCCCCCTTCCTCCCCTCCCTCCCCCTTCCTCCCCTCCCTCCCCCTTCCTCCCCTCCCCCCCTTCCTCCCCTCCCTCCCCCCTTCCTCCACTCCCCCCCTCCTCCCCTCCCTCCCCCCTTCCTCCCCTCCCTCCCCCCTTCCCCCCTCCCTCCCCCCTTCCCCCCTTCCTCCACTCCTTCCTCCCCTCCCTCCCCACTTCCTCCCCTCCCTCCCCCTTCCTCCCCTCCCTCCCCCCTTCCTCCCCTCCCTCCCTCCCGTCCCTCCCCCTTCCTCCCCGCCCCCTTCCTCCCCGCCCCCTTCCTCCCCTCCCTCCCCCTCCCTCCCCCTTCCTCCCCCGCCCTCCCCCCTTCCTCCCCCTCCCTCCCCCCTTCCTCCCCCTCCCTCACCCTCCCTCCCCCTTCTCCCCCTCCCTCCCCATCCCTCCCCCTTCCTCCCCCTCCCCTCTCCCTCCCTCCCTCCCCCTCCCTCCCTCCCCCTTCCTCCCTCCCCCTCCCTCCCTCCCCCTTCCTCCCTCCCTCCCCTCCTCCCCCTTCCTCCCTCCCCCCGTTCCTCCCCCTCCCTCCGCCCTTCCCCCCCTCCCTCCCCCTTCCCCCTCCCCCCTTCCCCCTCCCCCCTTCCCCCCTCCAACCTCCCCCTTCCCCCCTTCCTCCCTCCCCCCTTCCCCCTTCCTCCCTCCCCCCCATTCCTCCCCCTCCCTCCCCCCTTCCTCCCCCTCCCTCCCCCCTTCCTCCCCCTCCCTCCCCCTTCCTCCCCCTCCTTCCCCCCTTCCTCCCCCTCCCTCCCCCTCCACCCTCCCTCCCCCCTTCCTCCCGCTCCCTCCCCCCTTCCTCCCCCTCCCTCCCCCCTTCCTCCCCCTCCCTCCCCCCTTCCTCCCCCTCGCCCCCTCCCTCCCCCTTCCTCCCGCTCCCTCCCCCCCTTCCTCCCCCTCCCCCCCTTCCTCCCCCTCCCTCCCCCTTCCTCCCCCTCCATCCCCCCCTTCCTCGCCCTCCCTCCCCCTTCCTCCCCTCCCACCCCCCTTTTTCCCCTCCCTCCCCCTTCCTCCCCCTCCCTCCCCCTTCCTCCCCCTCCCTCCCCCTTCCTCCCCCTCCCTCCCCCTCCCTCCCCCTCCCTCCCCCCCTTCCTCCCCCTCTCTCCCCCTCCCTCCCCCCTCCCTCCCCCTCCCTCCCCCCTCCCTCCCCCTCCCTCCCCCTCCCCCCTTCCTCCCCTCCCTCCCCCCTTCCTCCCCTCCCTCCCCCTTCCTCCCCTCCCTCCCCTACCTCCCCCCTTCCTCCCCTCCCTCCACCCTTCCTCCCCTCCCTCCCCCCTTCCTCCCCTCCCTCCCCCCTTCCTCCCCTCCCTCCCCCTTCCTCCCCTCCACCCCCTTCCTCCCCTCCCTCCCCCTTCCCCCCCCCACCCCCTTCCTCCACTCCCTTCCCCCCTTCCTCCCCTGGATGGATGGATGGCTGAATGGACGGCTGGATGGATGGATGGCTTGATGGATGGCTGGCTGGAGGAATGGATTGATGAATGGATGGCTGGATGGATAGCTGGATGGATGGCTGGATGGATGGCTGGCTGGTGGGATGGATGGATGGATGGATAGCTGGATGGAGGGAGGGCTGGATGCATGGCTGGCTGGAGGGATGGATTGATGGATGGATGGCTGGATGGCTGGAGGAATGGATGGATGGATGAATGGCTGGATGGATGGCTGGATGGAGAGATGGATGAATGCATGGATGGCTGGATGGATGGCTGGATGGAGGGATGGCTGGATGGATGGCTGGCTGGAGGGATGGATGGCTGGATGGATGGATGTCCGGATGGATGGCTGGCTGGAGGGATGGATGGATGGATGGATGGATGGATGGATGGATGGCTGGATGGATGGATGGCTGGACGGATGGCTGGCTGGAGGGATGGATGGATGGATGGCTCGCTGGATGGCTGGATGGATGGATGGCTGGATGGATGGCTGGCTGGAGTGATGGATGGATGGATGGATGGCTCGATGGATGGCTGGATGGATGGCTGGATGGATTGCTGGCTGGAGGAATGGATGGATTAATGAATGGCTGGACGGATGGCTGGATGGATGGAAGGCTGGATGGCTGGCGGGCTGCAGTGATGGATGGATGGATGGATGGCTGAATGGATGGCTAGATCGATGGATGGATGGATGGCTGGCTGGAGGGATGGAGTCATGGATGGATGTCTGGATGGGTGGCTGGATGGAAGGATGGCTGGATGCATGGCAAGCTGGAGGGATAGATTGATGGATGGATGGCTGGATGGCTGGCTGGATGGATGGCTGGCTGGAGGGATGGTTGGATGGATGGATGGCTGGATGGATGGCTGGAAGGATGGATGGCTGGATGGATGGCTGGCTGGAGGAATGCATGGATGGATGGATGGATGGATGGATGGATGGATGGCTGGACGGATGGATGGCTGGATGGATGGCTGGCTGGAGGGATGGATGGATGAATGCCTGGCTGGAGGGATGGATGGATGGATGGATGGCTGGATGGATGGCTGGATGGATGGATGGCTGGATGGCTGGCAGGCTGAATGGATGGATGGATGGATGGACGGCTGAATGGACGGCTGGATGGATGGATGGCTTGATGGATGGCTGGCTGGAGGGATGGATTGATGAATGGACGGCTGGATGGATTGCTGGATGGATGCCTGGATGGATGGCTGGCTGGTGGGATGGATGGATGGATGGATAGCTGTATGGAGGGATGGCTGGATGGTTGGCTGGCTGGAGGGATGGATGGATGGATGGCTGGATGGATGGCTGGATGGAGGGATGGCTGGATGGCTGGCTGGCAGGAGGGATGGATGGCTGGATGGATGGCTGGATGGATGGATGGCTTAATGACTGGCTGGAAGGAGGGATGGATGGATGATGGATGGCTGGATGGATGGATGGATGGCTGGATGTATGGCTGGCTGGAGAGATGGATGAATGGTTGGATGGCTGGATGGATGGCTGGATGGAGGGATGGCTGGATGGATGGCTGGCTGGAGGGATGGATGGATGGATTGATGGCTGGATGGATGGCTGGATGAATGGATGGCTGGATGGATGGCTTTCTGGAGGGATGGATGGTTGGATGGCTGGATGGATGGCTGAATGGATGGATGGCTGGATGGATGGATGGCTGGTTGGATGACTAGTTGGAGGGATGGATGGATGGATGGCTGGATGGGCGGCTGGATGGATGGATGGCTGGATGGATGGCTGGCTGGAGGGAAGGATGGATGGATGGATGGCTGGATGGAAGGCTGGATGGATGGATGGCTGGATGGATGGCTGGCTGGAGGGACGGATGGATGGATGGCTGGATGGATGGCTGGATGGATGGATGGCTGGATGGATGGATGGCTGGAGTGATGGATGGGTGGATGGTTCGATGGATGGCTGGTTGGATGGATGGCTGGATGGATGGCAGGCTGGAGGGATTGACATCCATCCCACCAGCCAGCCATCCATCCAGCCATCCATCGATCCAGACATCCATCCAGCCATCCATCCATCCATCCATCCCTCCGGCCAGCCAACCATCCGGACATCCATCCATCCAGCCATCCACCCCGCCACCCACCCATCCATCCATTTCTCCAGCCAGCCAGCCAGCCATCCAGCCATCCATCTATCTAGCCATCCATCCAGCCATCCATCCAGCCATCCCTCCAGCCAGCCATCCATCCATCTATCCCTCCAGCCAGCCATCCATCCAGCCATCCATACATCCAGCCATCCATCCAGCCATCCATCCATCCATCCATCCATCCATCCATCCATCCAGCCATCCATCCATCCATCCGTCCATCCAGCCATCCATCCAGCCATCCATCCAGCCATCCAACCATCTTTCAATCCCTCCAGCCAGCCATCCATCCAGTCATCCATCCAGCTAGCCATCCATCGAACCATCCACCCATCCATCACTCCAGCCATCCATCCATCCAGCCATCCTTCCATCCAGCCATCCATCCAGCCATCCATCCAGCCATCCATCCATCCATCCCTCCAGCCAATCGCCCATCCAGACGTCCATCTATCCAGCCATCCATCCAGCCATCCATCCAGCCATCCATTCCTCCAGCAATCCACCCATCAAACCATTCCTCCATGCAGCCATCCATCCAGCCATCCATCCATCCATCCCTCCATCCAGCCATCCATCCAGCCATCCAACCATCCCTCCAGCCAGCCGCCCATCCAGCCATCCCTCCATCCAGCCATCCATCCAGCCAATAATCCATCCATCCATCCCTCCAGCCAGCCATCCATCCAGCCATCCCTCCATCCAGCCATCCATCCAGCCATCCATCCATCCCTCCAGCCAGCCAACCATCCAGCCATCCCTCCATCCAGCCATCCATCCAGCCATCCATCCATCCATCCATCCATCCCACCAGCCAGCCATCCATCGATCCATCCATCCATCCAGCCAGCCATCCAGACAACCATCCATCAATCGATCCCTCCAGCCAGCCATGCATCCAGCCATCCTTCCATCCAGCCGTCCATCCGGCCATCCATCCATGACTCCATTCCTCCAGCCAGCCAACCATCCAGCCAGCCATCGATCTTGCCATCCATTCAGCCAGACATCCATCCATTCCTCCAGCCAGCCAGCCATCCAGCTTTCCATCCATCCAGCCATCCGTCCAGCCATTCATTAATCCATCCATTCCTCCAGCCAGCAATCCATCCAGCCATCCATCCAGCCATCCATCCAGCCATCCATCCATCCATCCCTCCAGCCAGCCATCCATCCAGCCATCCATCCATCCATCCATCCCTTCAGCCAGCCATCCATCCAGCCATCCATCCATCCAGACATCCATCCAGCCATCCATCCAACCATCTATCCCTCCAGCCAGCCATCCATCCAGCTTTCCATCCATCCAGCCATCCGTCCAGCCATTCATTAATCCATCCATTCCTCCAGCCAGCAATCCATCCAGCCATCCATCCAGCCATCCATCCAGCCATCCATCCATCCATCCCTCCAGCCAGCCATCCATCCAGCCATCCATCCATCCATCCATCCCTTCAGCCAGCCATCCATCCAGCCATCCATCCATCCAGACATCCATCCAGCCATCCATCCAACCATCTATCCCTCCAGCCAGCCATCCATCCGGACATCCATCCATCCAGCCATCCATTCAGCCACCCATCCATTCATCCATCTCTCCAGCCAGCCAGCCATCCAGCCATCCATCTATCCAGCCATCCATCCAGCCATCCATCCATCCATCCCTCCAGCCAGCCATCCATCCATCCATCCCTCCAGCCAGCCATCCATCCAGCCATCCATCCATCCGCCATCCATCCAGCCATCCATCCATCCGTCCATCCATCCATCCATCCATCCATCCAGCCATCCATCCAGCCATCCATCCATCCATCCAGCCATTCATCCATGCATCCATCCATCCATCCATCCCTCCAGCCAGCCATCCATCCAGCCATCCAACCATCCAGCCATCCATCCATCAATCCACCCGCCCAGCCAGCCATCCATCCAGCCATCCAGCCATCCAGTCATCCATCAAGCCATCCATCCATTCATCCATCCCTCCAGCCAGCCACTAATCCAGCCATCCGTCCATCCAGCCATCCATTCAGCCATCCATCCATCCATCTATCCCTTCAGCCAGCCATCCATTCGGCCATCCATCCAGATATCCATCCATCCATCCCTCCAGCCAGCCATCCATCCAGCCATCCATCCATCCAGCCATCCATCCAGCCATCCATCCATCCATCTATCCCTCCAGCAAGCCATCCATCCAGCCATCCATCCATCCAACCATCCATCCAGCCATCCATCCATCCATCCTTCCCTCCAGCCAGCCATCCATTCAGCCATCCATCCATACAGCCATCCATCCAGCCATCCACCCATCCATCCTTCCCTGCAGCCAGCCATCCATCCAGCCATCCATCCATCCAGCCACCCATCCAGCCATCCATCCATCCATCCATCCCTCCAGCCAGACATTCATCCTGCCAGCCCTCCATCCAGACATCCATCCAGCCATCCAACCATTCATCCATCTCTCCAGCCAGCCTTACATCCAGCCATCCATCCATCCATCCATCCCTCCAGCCAGCCAACCAACCAGCCATCCCTCCATCCAGCCATCCATCCATCCACCATCCATCCAGCCATCCATCCATCCATCTATCCCTCCTGCCAGCCATCCATCCAGCCATCCATCCAACCCACCATCCATCCAGCCATCCATCCGTCCCTCCAGCCAGCCATCCATCCAGCCATCCATCCATCAAGCCATTCATCCAGCCATCCATCCATCCATCCTTCGCTCCAGCCAGCCATCCATCCAGCCATCCATCCATCCAGCCACCCATCCAGCCAACCATCCATCCATCCAACCCTCCAGCAAGTCATCCATCCTGCCATCCCTGCATCCAGCCATCCATCCAGTCATCCAACCATTCATCCATCTCTCCAGCCAGCCATACATCCAGCCATCCTTCCATCCAGCCATCCATCCAGCCATCCATCCATCCATCCATCCATCCAGCCAGCCAGTCATTAAGCCATCCATGCATCCATCCATCCATCCAGCCATCTATCCAGCCATCCATCCATCCAGCCAGCCATCCATCCAGCCATCCCTCCATCCAGCCATCCATCCAGCCATCCATCCATCCATCCATCCATCCCTCCAGCCAGCCAACCAACCAGCCTTCCCTCCATCCAGCCATCCATCCATCCATCCATCCCCCCAGCCAGCCATCCATCCAGCCATCCATCCAGCTATCCATCCAGCCATCCATCCATCAATCCATCCCTCCAGCCAGCCATCCATCCAGCCATCTATCCAACCAGCCGTCCATCCAGCCATCGATCCATCCATCCATCCCTTCAGCCTGCCATCCATCCAGCCATCCATCCATCCAGCCATCCATCCAGCCATCCATCCATCAATCCATCCATCCAGCCAGCCATCCATCCAGCCATCCATCCATCCTGCCATCTGTCCAGCCATCCATTCGGCCATCCATCCATTCATCCATCCCTCCAGCCAGCCAACCATTCGGCCATCCATCCATCCAGCCATCCATTCATCCATCGCTCCAGCCAGCCATCCATCCAGCCATCCATTCAGCCATCCATCCATCCATCGATCCCTCCTGCCAGCCATCCATCCAGCCATCCATCCATCCAGCCATCCATCCAGCCATCCATCCATCCATCCATCCCTCCATCCAGCCATCCATCCATCCATCCATCCCTCCAGCCAGCCATCCATCCAGCCATCCATCCATCCAGCCATCCATCCAGCCATCCTTCCATCAATCCATCCCTCCAGCCAGCCATCCACCCAGCCCTCCATCCATCCAGCCGTCCATCCAGCCATCCATCCCTCCAGCCAGCCATCCATCCAGCCATCCATCCATCCTGCCATCCATTCAGCCATCCATCCATCCATCCCTCCAGCCAGCCATCCATCCAGCCATCCATCCATCCTGCCATCCATCCAGCCATCCATCCATCCATCCATTCCTCCAGCCAGCAATCCTTCCAGCCATCCATCCATCCAGCCATCCGTCCAGTCATCCATCCATCCCTCCAGCTATCCCTACATCCAGCCATCCATCCAGCTATCCATCCATCCATCCATTCATCCTTCCAGCCATCCATCCAGCCATCCATCCATCCAGCCTTCCAGCCATCCAGCCATCCATCCATCCACCCATCCATCCATCCTGCCATCCATCCATCCATCCATCCATCCATCCATCCATCCAGCCATCCATCCATCCAGCCATCCATCCAGCCATCCATCCATCCATCCATCCCGCCAGCGAATCATCCATCCAGCCATCCATCCATCCAGCCATCCATCCAGCCATCCATCCATCCATCCATACCTCCAGCCAGCCATTCATCCAGCCATCTATCCATCCAGCCATCCATCCAGCCATCCATCCATCAATCCATCCCTCCAGCAAGCCGTCCATCCATCCATCCATCCATCCTGCCATTCATCCAGCCATCCGTCCATCCATCCATCCCTCCAGCCAACCATCCAGCCAGCCATCACTCCATCCAGCCATCCATCCAGCCATCCATGCATTCATCCATCTCTCCATCCAGCCATCTATCCAGCCATTCATCCATCCATCCATACCTCCAGCCAGCCAGCCATCCATCCATCCATCCATCCAGCCATCCATCCAGCCATCCATCCATCAATCCACCCGCCCAGCCAGCCATCCAACCAGCCATCCAGCCATCCAGCCATCCATCCAGCCATCCATCCATTCATCCATCCCTCCAGCCAGCCATCCATCCAGCCATCCATCCATCCAGCCATCCATTCAGCCATCCATCCATCCATCCCTTCAGCCAGCCATCCATTCGGCCATCCATCCATCCAGCCATCCATCCATCCCTCCCTCCAGCCAGCCATCCATCCAGCCATCCATTCTTCCTGCCATCCTTCCAGCCATCCATCCATCCATCCATCCCTCCTGCCAGCCATCCATCCAGCCATCCATCCATCCAACCATCCATCCAGCCATCCATCCATCCATCCGTCCCTCCAGCCAGCCATCTATCCAGCCATTCATCCATCCATCCATACCTCCAGCCAGCCAGCCAGCCATCCATCCATCCATCCAGCCATCCATCCAGCCATCCATCCATCAATCCACCCGCCCAGCCAGCCATCCATCCAGCCATCCAGCCATCCAGTCATCCATCCAGCCATCCATCCATTCATCCATCCCTCCAGCCAGCCACCAATCCAGCCATCCATCCATCCAGCCATCCATTCAGCCATCCATCCATCCATCCATCCCTTCAGCCAGCCATCCATACGGCCAGCCATCCATACGGCCATCCATCCATCCAGCCATCCATCCATCCATCCCTCCAGCCAGCCATCCATCCAGCCATCCATCCATCCTGCCATCCTTCCAGCCATCCATCCATCCCTCCTGCCAGCCATCCATCCAGCCATCCATCCATCCAGCCATCCATCCAGCCATCCATCCATCCATCCTTCCTTCCAGCCAGTCATCCATCCAGCCAGCCAACCATCCAGCCATCCCACCATCCAGCCATCCATCCATCCATCCATCCCACCAGCCAGCCATCCATGCAGCCATCCATCCAGCTATCCATCCAGCCATCCATCCATCAATCCATCCCTCCAGCCAGCCATCCATCCAGCCATCCATCCATCCAGCCGTCCATCCAGCCATCCATCCATCCATCCATCCCTTCAGCCTGCCATCCATCCAGCCATCCATCCATCCAGCCACCCATCCAGCCATCCATCCATCAATCAATCCATCCAGCCAGCCATCCATCCATCCATCCATACATCCTGCCATCTATCCAGCCATCCATTCAGCCATCCATCCATCCATCCAGCCATCCAGCCATCCAACCATCCATTCAGCCAGCCATCCATCCAGCCATCCAGCCATCCAGCCATCCATCCAGCCATCCATCCATTCATCCATCCCTCCAGCCAGCCATCCATCCAGCCATCCATCCATCCAGCCATCCTTTCAGCCATCCATCCATCCATCCATCCCTTCAGCCAGCCATCCATTCGGCCATCCATCCATGCAGCCATCCATCCATCCATCCCTCCAGCCAGCCATCCATCCAGCCATCCATCCATCCTGCCATCCTTCCAGCCATCCATCCATCCATCCATCCCTCCTGCCAGCCATCCATCCAGCCATCCATCCCTCCTGCCGGCCATCCATCCAGCCATCCATCTATCCAACCATCCATCCAGCCATCCATCCATCCATCCGTCCCTCCAGCCAGCCATCCATCCAGCCATCCATCCATCCAGCCATCCATCCAGCCATCCATCCATCCATCCTTCCTTGCAGCCAGTCATCCATCCAGCCATCCATCCATTCAGCCACCCATCCAGCCATCCATCCATCCATACCTCCAGCCAGTCATCCATCCAGCCATCCATCCAACCAGCCATCCATCCAGCCATCCATCCATCCATTCCTCCAGCCAGCCTTCATCCAGCCATCCACCCATCCAGCCATCCATCCAGCCGTCCATCCATCCATCCCTCCAGCAACCATCCATCAAGCCATCCATCAAGCCATCCATCCATCCATCCAGCCATCCATCCATCCATCCATCCCTCCAGCCAGCCATCCATCAAGCCATCCCTCCATACAGCCATCCATCCAGCCATCCAACCATTCATCCATCTCTTCAGCCAGCCATACATCCAGCCATCCATCCATCCAGCCATCCATCCAGCCATCCATTCATCCATCCATCCCTCCAGCCAGCCAGTCATTAAGCCATCCAACCATTCAGCCATCCATCCAGCAATCCATCCAGCCATCCATCCCTCCAGCCAGCCATCCATCCAGCCATCCCTCCATCCAGCCATCCATGCAGCCATCCATCCATTCATCCATCCATCCCTCCAGCCAGCCAATCATCCAGCCATCCCACCATCCAGCCATCCATCCATCCATCCATCACACCAGCCAGCCATCCATGCAGCCATCCATCCATCTATCCATCCAGCCATCCATCCATCCATCTATCCCTCCTGCAAGCCATCCATCCAGCCATCCATCCATCCAACCATCCATCCAGCCATCCATCCATCCATCCTTCCCTCCAGCCAGCCATCCATTCAGCCATCCATCCATACAGCCATCCATCCAGCCATCCATCCATCCATCCTTCCCTGCAGCCAGCCATCCATCCAGCCATCCATCCATCCAGCCACCCATCCAGCCATCCATCCATCCATCCATCCCTCCAGCCAGACATTCATCCTGCCAGCCCTCCATCCAGACATCCATCCAGCCATCCAACCATTCATCCATCTCTCCAGCCAGCCTTACATCCAGCCATCCATCCATCCATCCATCCCTCCAGCCAGCCAACCAACCAGCCATCCCTCCATCCAGCCATCCATCCATCCACCATCCATCCAGCCATCCATCCATCCATCTATCCCTCCTGCCAGCCATCCATCCAGCCATCCATCCAACCCACCATCCATCCAGCCATCCATCCGTCCCTCCAGCGAGCCATCCATCCAGCCATCCATCCATCAAGCCATTCATCCAGCCATCCATCCATCCATCCTTCGCTCCAGCCAGCCATCCATCCAGCCATCCATCCATCCAGCCACCCATCCAGCCAACCATCCATCCATCCAACCCTCCAGCAAGTCATCCATCCTGCCATCCCTGCATCCAGCCATCCATCCATCCAGCCATCCATCCAGCCATCCATCCATCAATCCATCCATCCAGCCAGCCATCCATCCAGCCATCCATCCATCCTGCCATCTGTCCAGCCATCCATTCGGCCATCCATCCATTCATCCATCCCTCCAGCCAGCCAACCATTCGGCCATCCATCCATCCAGCCATCCATTCATCCATCGCTCCAGCCAGCCATCCATCCAGCCATCCATTCAGCCATCCATCCATCCATCGATCCCTCCTGCCAGCCATCCATCCAGCCATCCATCCATCCAGCCATCCATCCAGCCATCCATCCATCCATCCATCCCTCCATCCAGCCATCCATCCATCCATCCATCCCTCCAGCCAGCCATCCATCCAGCCATCCATCCATCCAGCCATCCATCCAGCCATCCTTCCATCAATCCATCCCTCCAGCCAGCCATCCACCCAGCCCTCCATCCATCCAGCCGTCCATCCAGCCATCCATCCCTCCAGCCAGCCATCCATCCAGCCATCCATCCATCCTGCCATCCATTCAGCCATCCATCCATCCATCCCTCCAGCCAGCCATCCATCCAGCCATCCATCCATCCTGCCATCCATCCAGCCATCCATCCATCCATCCATTCCTCCAGCCAGCAATCCTTCCAGCCATCCATCCATCCAGCCATCCGTCCAGTCATCCATCCATCCCTCCAGCTATCCCTACATCCAGCCATCCATCCAGCTATCCATCCATCCATCCATTCATCCTTCCAGCCATCCATCCAGCCATCCATCCATCCAGCCTTCCAGCCATCCAGCCATCCATCCATCCACCCATCCATCCATCCTGCCATCCATCCATCCATCCATCCATCCATCCATCCATCCAGCCATCCATCCATCCAGCCATCCATCCAGCCATCCATCCATCCATCCATCCCGCCAGCGAATCATCCATCCAGCCATCCATCCATCCAGCCATCCATCCAGCCATCCATCCATCCATCCATACCTCCAGCCAGCCATTCATCCAGCCATCTATCCATCCAGCCATCCATCCAGCCATCCATCCATCAATCCATCCCTCCAGCAAGCCGTCCATCCATCCATCCATCCATCCTGCCATTCATCCAGCCATCCGTCCATCCATCCATCCCTCCAGCCAACCATCCAGCCAGCCATCACTCCATCCAGCCATCCATCCAGCCATCCATGCATTCATCCATCTCTCCATCCAGCCATCTATCCAGCCATTCATCCATCCATCCATACCTCCAGCCAGCCAGCCATCCATCCATCCATCCATCCAGCCATCCATCCAGCCATCCATCCATCAATCCACCCGCCCAGCCAGCCATCCAACCAGCCATCCAGCCATCCAGCCATCCATCCAGCCATCCATCCATTCATCCATCCCTCCAGCCAGCCATCCATCCAGCCATCCATCCATCCAGCCATCCATTCAGCCATCCATCCATCCATCCCTTCAGCCAGCCATCCATTCGGCCATCCATCCATCCAGCCATCCATCCATCCCTCCCTCCAGCCAGCCATCCATCCAGCCATCCATTCTTCCTGCCATCCTTCCAGCCATCCATCCATCCATCCATCCCTCCTGCCAGCCATCCATCCAGCCATCCATCCATCCAACCATCCATCCAGCCATCCATCCATCCATCCGTCCCTCCAGCCAGCCATCTATCCAGCCATTCATCCATCCATCCATACCTCCAGCCAGCCAGCCAGCCATCCATCCATCCATCCAGCCATCCATCCAGCCATCCATCCATCAATCCACCCGCCCAGCCAGCCATCCATCCAGCCATCCAGCCATCCAGTCATCCATCCAGCCATCCATCCATTCATCCATCCCTCCAGCCAGCCACCAATCCAGCCATCCATCCATCCAGCCATCCATTCAGCCATCCATCCATCCATCCATCCCTTCAGCCAGCCATCCATACGGCCAGCCATCCATACGGCCATCCATCCATCCAGCCATCCATCCATCCATCCCTCCAGCCAGCCATCCATCCAGCCATCCATCCATCCTGCCATCCTTCCAGCCATCCATCCATCCCTCCTGCCAGCCATCCATCCAGCCATCCATCCATCCAGCCATCCATCCAGCCATCCATCCATCCATCCTTCCTTCCAGCCAGTCATCCATCCAGCCAGCCAACCATCCAGCCATCCCACCATCCAGCCATCCATCCATCCATCCATCCCACCAGCCAGCCATCCATGCAGCCATCCATCCAGCTATCCATCCAGCCATCCATCCATCAATCCATCCCTCCAGCCAGCCATCCATCCAGCCATCCATCCATCCAGCCGTCCATCCAGCCATCCATCCATCCATCCATCCCTTCAGCCTGCCATCCATCCAGCCATCCATCCATCCAGCCACCCATCCAGCCATCCATCCATCAATCAATCCATCCAGCCAGCCATCCATCCATCCATCCATACATCCTGCCATCTATCCAGCCATCCATTCAGCCATCCATCCATCCATCCAGCCATCCAGCCATCCAACCATCCATTCAGCCAGCCATCCATCCAGCCATCCAGCCATCCAGCCATCCATCCAGCCATCCATCCATTCATCCATCCCTCCAGCCAGCCATCCATCCAGCCATCCATCCATCCAGCCATCCTTTCAGCCATCCATCCATCCATCCATCCCTTCAGCCAGCCATCCATTCGGCCATCCATCCATGCAGCCATCCATCCATCCATCCCTCCAGCCAGCCATCCATCCAGCCATCCATCCATCCTGCCATCCTTCCAGCCATCCATCCATCCATCCATCCCTCCTGCCAGCCATCCATCCAGCCATCCATCCCTCCTGCCGGCCATCCATCCAGCCATCCATCTATCCAACCATCCATCCAGCCATCCATCCATCCATCCGTCCCTCCAGCCAGCCATCCATCCAGCCATCCATCCATCCAGCCATCCATCCAGCCATCCATCCATCCATCCTTCCTTGCAGCCAGTCATCCATCCAGCCATCCATCCATTCAGCCACCCATCCAGCCATCCATCCATCCATACCTCCAGCCAGTCATCCATCCAGCCATCCATCCAACCAGCCATCCATCCAGCCATCCATCCATCCATTCCTCCAGCCAGCCTTCATCCAGCCATCCACCCATCCAGCCATCCATCCAGCCGTCCATCCATCCATCCCTCCAGCAACCATCCATCAAGCCATCCATCAAGCCATCCATCCATCCATCCAGCCATCCATCCATCCATCCATCCCTCCAGCCAGCCATCCATCAAGCCATCCCTCCATACAGCCATCCATCCAGCCATCCAACCATTCATCCATCTCTTCAGCCAGCCATACATCCAGCCATCCATCCATCCAGCCATCCATCCAGCCATCCATTCATCCATCCATCCCTCCAGCCAGCCAGTCATTAAGCCATCCAACCATTCAGCCATCCATCCAGCAATCCATCCAGCCATCCATCCCTCCAGCCAGCCATCCATCCAGCCATCCCTCCATCCAGCCATCCATGCAGCCATCCATCCATTCATCCATCCATCCCTCCAGCCAGCCAATCATCCAGCCATCCCACCATCCAGCCATCCATCCATCCATCCATCACACCAGCCAGCCATCCATGCAGCCATCCATCCATCTATCCATCCAGCCATCCATCCATCCATCTATCCCTCCTGCAAGCCATCCATCCAGCCATCCATCCATCCAACCATCCATCCAGCCATCCATCCATCCATCCTTCCCTCCAGCCAGCCATCCATTCAGCCATCCATCCATACAGCCATCCATCCAGCCATCCATCCATCCATCCTTCCCTGCAGCCAGCCATCCATCCAGCCATCCATCCATCCAGCCACCCATCCAGCCATCCATCCATCCATCCATCCCTCCAGCCAGACATTCATCCTGCCAGCCCTCCATCCAGACATCCATCCAGCCATCCAACCATTCATCCATCTCTCCAGCCAGCCTTACATCCAGCCATCCATCCATCCATCCATCCCTCCAGCCAGCCAACCAACCAGCCATCCCTCCATCCAGCCATCCATCCATCCACCATCCATCCAGCCATCCATCCATCCATCTATCCCTCCTGCCAGCCATCCATCCAGCCATCCATCCAACCCACCATCCATCCAGCCATCCATCCGTCCCTCCAGCGAGCCATCCATCCAGCCATCCATCCATCAAGCCATTCATCCAGCCATCCATCCATCCATCCTTCGCTCCAGCCAGCCATCCATCCAGCCATCCATCCATCCAGCCACCCATCCAGCCAACCATCCATCCATCCAACCCTCCAGCAAGTCATCCATCCTGCCATCCCTGCATCCAGCCATCCATCCAGCCATCCAACCATTCATCCATCTCTCCAGCCAGCCATACATCCAGCCATCCTTCCATCCAGCCATCCAGCCAGCCATCCATCCATCCATCCATCCATCCAGCCAGCCAGTCATTAAGCCATCCATGCATCCATCCATCCATCCAGCCATCTATCCAGCCATCCATCCATCCAGCCAGCCATCCATCCAGCCATCCCTCCATCCAGCCATCCATCCAGCCATCCATCCATCCATCCATCCATCCCTCCAGCCAGCCAACCAACCAGCCTTCCCTCCATCCAGCCATCCATCCATCCATCCCCCCAGCCAGCCATCCATCCAGCCATCCATCCAGCTATCCATCCAGCCATCCATCCATCAATCCATCCCTCCAGCCAGCCATCCATCCAGCCATCTATCCAACCAGCCGTCCATCCAGCCATCGATCCATCCATCCATCCCTTCAGCCTGCCATCAATCCAGCCATCCATCCATCCAGCCATCCATCCAGCCATCCATCCATCAATCCATCCATCCAGCCAGCCATCCATCCAGCCATCCATCCATCCTGCCATCTGTCCAGCCATCCATTCGGCCATCCATCCATTCATCCATCCCTCCAGCCAGCCAACCATTCGGCCATCCATCCATCCAGCCATCCATTCATCCATCGCTCCAGCCAGCCATCCATCCAGCCATCCATCCAGCCATCCATCCATCCATCGATCCCTCCTGCCAGCCATCCATCCAGCCATCCATCCATCCAGCCATCCATCCAGCCATCCATCCATCCATCCATCCCTCCATCCAGCCATCCATCCATCCATCCATCCCTCCAGCCAGCCATCCATCCAGCCATCCATCCATCCAGCCATCCATCCAGCCATCCTTCCATCAATCCATCCCTCCAGCCAGCCATCCACCCAGCCCTCCATCCATCCAGCCGTCCATCCAGCCATCCATCCCTCCAGCCAGCCATCCATCCAGCCATCCATCCATCCTGCCATCCATTCAGCCATCCATCCATCCATCCCTCCAGCCAGCCATCCATCCAGCCACCCATCCATCCTGCCATCCATCCAGCCATCCATCCATCCATCCATTCCTCCAGCCAGCAATCCTTCCAGCCATCCATCCATCCAGCCATCCGTCCAGTCATCCATCCATCCCTCCAGCTATCCCTACATCCAGCCATCCATCCAGCTATCCATCCATCCATCCATTCATCCTTCCAGCCATCCATCCAGCCATCCATCCATCCAGCCTTCCAGCCATCCAGCCATCCATCCATCCACCCATCCATCCATCCTGCCATCCATCCATCCATCCATCCATCCATCCATCCATCCAGCCATCCATCCATCCAGCCATCCATCCAGCCATCCATCCATCCATCCATCCCGCCAGCGAATCATCCATCCAGCCATCCATCCATCCAGCCATCCATCCAGCCATCCATCCATCCATCCATACCTCCAGCCAGCCATTCATCCAGCCATCTATCCATGGAGCCATCCATCCAGCCATCCATCCATCAATCCATCCCTCCAGCAAGCCGTCCATCCATCCACCCATCCATCCTGCCATCCATCCAGCCATCCGTCCATCCATCCATCCCTCCAGCCAACCATCCAGCCAGCCATCACTCCATCCAGCCATCCATCCAGCCATCCATGCATTCATCCATCTCTCCATCCAGCCATCTATCCAGCCATTCATCCATCCATCCATACCTCCAGCCAGCCAGCCATCCATCCATCCATCCATCCAGCCATCCATCCAGCCATCCATCCATCAATCCACCCGCCCAGCCAGCCATCCAACCAGCCATCCAGCCATCCAGCCATCCATCCAGCCATCCATCCATTCATCCATCCCTCCAGCCAGCCATCCATCCAGCCATCCATCCATCCAGCCATCCATTCAGCCATCCATCCATCCATCCCTTCAGCCAGCCATCCATTCGGCCATCCATCCATCCAGCCATCCATCCATCCCTCCCTCCAGCCAGCCATCCATCCAGCCATCCATTCTTCCTGCCATCCTTCCAGCCATCCATCCATCCATCCATCCCTCCTGCCAGCCATCCATCCAGCCATCCATCCATCCAACCATCCATCCAGCCATCCATCCATCCATCCGTCCCTCCAGCCAGCCATCTATCCAGCCATTCATCCATCCATCCATACCTCCAGCCAGCCAGCCAGCCATCCATCCAGCCATCCATCCAGCCATCCATCCATCAATCCACCCGCCCAGCCAGCCATCCATCCAGCCATCCAGCCATCCAGTCATCCATCCAGCCATCCATCCATTCATCCATCCCTCCAGCCAGCCACCAATCCAGCCATCCATCCATCCAGCCATCCATTCAGCCATCCATCCATCCATCCATCCCTTCAGCCAGCCATCCATACGGCCATCCATCCATCCAGCCATCCATCCATCCATCCCTCCAGCCAGCCATCCATCCAGCCATCCATCCATCCTGCCATCCTTCCAGCCATCCATCCATCCCTCCTGCCAGCCATCCATCCAGCCATCCATCCATCCAGCCATCCATCCAGCCATCCATCCATCCATCCTTCCTTCCAGCCAGTCATCCATCCAGCCAGCCAACCATCCAGCCATCCCAACATCCAGCCATCCATCCATCCATCCATCCCACCAGCCAGCCATCCATGCAGCCATCCATCCAGCTATCCATCCAGCCATCCATCCATCAATCCATCCCTCCAGCCAGCCATCCATCCAGCCATCCATCCATCCAGCCGTCCATCCAGCCATCCATCCATCCATCCATCCCTTCAGCCTGCCATCCATCCAGCCATCCATCCATCCAGCCACCCATCCAGCCATCCATCCATCAATCAATCCATCCAGCCAGCCATCCATCCATCCATCCATACATCCTGCCATCTATCCAGCCATCCATTCAGCCATCCATCCATCCATCCAACCATCCAGCCATCCAACCATCCATTCAGCCAGCCATCCATCCAGCCATCCAGCCATCCAGCCATCCATCCAGCCATCCATCCATTCATCCATCCCTCCAGCCAGCCATCCATCCAGCCATCCATCCATCCAGCCATCCTTTCAGCCATCCATCCATCCATCCATCCCTTCAGCCAGCCATCCATTCGGCCTTCCATCCATGCAGCCATCCATCCATCCATCCCTCCAGCCAGCCATCCATCCAGCCATCCATCCATCCTGCCATCCTTCCAGCCATCCATCCATCCATCCATCCCTCCTGCCAGCCATCCATCCAGCCATCCATCCCTCCTGCCGGCCATCCATCCAGCCATCCATCTATCCAACCATCCATCCAGCCATCCATCCATCCATCCGTCCCTCCAGCCAGCCATCCATCCAGCCATCCATCCATCCAGCCATCCATCCAGCCATCCATCCATCCATCCTTCCTTGCAGCCAGTCATCCATCCAGCCATCCATCCATTCAGCCACCCATCCAGCCATCCATCCATCCATACCTCCAGCCAGTCATCCATCCAGCCATCCATCCAACCAGCCATCCATCCAGCCATCCATCCATCCATTCCTCCAGCCAGCCTTCATCCAGCCATCCACCCATCCAGCCATCCATCCAGCCGTCCATCCATCCATCCCTCCAGCAAGCCATCCATCAAGCCATCCATCAAGCCATCCATCCATCCATCCAGCCATCCATCCATCCATCCATCCCTCCAGCCAGCCATCCATCAAGCCATCCCTCCAGACAGCCATCCATCCAGCCATCCAACCATTCATCCATCTCTTCAGCCAGCCATACATCCAGCCATCCATCCATCCAGCCATCCATCCAGCCATCCATTCATCCATCCATCCCTCCAGCCAGCCAGTCATTAAGCCATCCAACCATTCAGCCATCCATCCAGCAATCCATCCAGCCATCCATCCCTCCAGCCAGCCATCCATCCAGCCATCCCTCCATCCAGCCATCCATGCAGCCATCCATCCATTCATCCATCCATCCCTCCAGCCAGCCAATCATCCAGCCATCCCACCATCCAGCCATCCATCCATCCATCCATCACACCAGCCAGCCATCCATGCAGCCATCCATCCATCTATCCATCCAGCCATCCATCCATCAATCCATCCCTCCAGCCAGCCATCCATCCAGCCATCCATCCATCCAGCCGTCCATCCAGCCATCCATCCATCCATCCAACCCTTCAGCCTGCCATCCATCCAGCCATCCATCCATCCAGTCACCCATCTAGCCATCCATCCATCAATCCATCCGTACAGCCAGCCATCCATCCAGCCATCCATTCATCCTGCCATCTATCCAGCCATCCATTCAGCCATCCATCCATCCATCAATCCCTCCAGCCAGCCAACCATTCGGCCATCCATCCATCCAGCCATCCATTCATCGATCCCTTCAGCCAGCCATCCATTCGGCCATCCATCCAGACATCCATCCATCCATCCATCCCTCCTGCCAGCCATCCATCCAGCCATTCTTCCATCCAGCCATCCATCCAGCCATCCATCCAGCCATCCATTCAGCCATCCGTCCATCCATCCCTCCAGCCAGCCATCCATCCAGCCATCCATCCATCCAGCCATCCATCCAGCCATCCATCCATCCATCCATCCATCCCTCCAGCCAGTCATCCATCCAGCCATCCATCCGTCCATCCATCCTGCCATCCATCCATCCATCCATCCATCTCTCCAGACAGCCATTCATCCAGCCATCCATCCATTCAGCCATCCATCCAGCCATCCATCCATCCATCCATCCCTCCAGCCAGCCATCCATCTAGCCATCCATCCATTCAGCCATCCATCCAGCCATCCATCCATCCATCCATCCCTCCAGCCAGCCATCCATCCAGCCATCCCTATCCAGCCATCCATCCAGCCATCCATCCATCCATCCATCTCTCCAGCCTGCCATCCATCCAGCCATCCATCCATCCAGCCACCCATCCAGCCATCCATCCATCAATCAATCCATCCAGCCAGCCATCCATCCATCCATCCATACATCCTGCCATCTATCCAGCCATCCATTCAGCCATCCATCCATCCATCCAACCATCCAGCCATCCAACCATCCATTCAGCCAGCCATCCATCCAGCCATCCAGCCATCCAGCCATCCATCCAGCCATCCATCCATTCATCCATCCCTCCAGCCAGCCATCCATCCAGCCATCCATCCATCCAGCCATCCTTTCAGCCATCCATCCATCCATCCATCCCTTCAGCCAGCCATCCATTCGGCCATCCATCCATGCAGCCATCCATCCATCCATCCCTCCAGCCAGCCATCCATCCAGCCATCCATCCATCCTGCCATCCTTCCAGCCATCCATCCATCCATCCATCCCTCCTGCCAGCCATCCATCCAGCCATCCATCCCTCCTGCCGGCCATCCATCCAGCCATCCATCTATCCAACCATCCATCCAGCCATCCATCCATCCATCCGTCCCTCCAGCCAGCCATCCATCCAGCCATCCATCCATCCAGCCATCCATCCAGCCATCCATCCATCCATCCTTCCTTGCAGCCAGTCATCCATCCAGCCATCCATCCATTCAGCCACCCATCCAGCCATCCATCCATCCATACCTCCAGCCAGTCATCCATCCAGCCATCCATCCAACCAGCCATCCATCCAGCCATCCATCCATCCATTCCTCCAGCCAGCCTTCATCCAGCCATCCACCCATCCAGCCATCCATCCAGCCGTCCATCCATCCATCCCTCCAGCAAGCCATCCATCAAGCCATCCATCAAGCCATCCATCCATCCATCCAGCCATCCATCCATCCATCCATCCCTCCAGCCAGCCATCCATCAAGCCATCCCTCCAGACAGCCATCCATCCAGCCATCCAACCATTCATCCATCTCTTCAGCCAGCCATACATCCAGCCATCCATCCATCCAGCCATCCATCCAGCCATCCATTCATCAATCCATCCCTCCAGCCAGCCAGTCATTAAGCCATCCAACCATTCAGCCATCCATCCAGCAATCCATCCAGCCATCCATCCCTCCAGCCAGCCATCCATCCAGCCATCCCTCCATCCAGCCATCCATGCAGCCATCCATCCATTCATCCATCCATCCCTCCAGCCAGCCAATCATCCAGCCATCCCACCATCCAGCCATCCATCCATCCATCCATCACACCAGCCAGCCATCCATGCAGCCATCCATCCATCTATCCATCCAGCCATCCATCCATCAATCCATCCCTCCAGCCAGCCATCCATCCAGCCATCCATCCATCCAGCCGTCCATCCAGCCATCCATCCATCCATCCAACCCTTCAGCCTGCCATCCATCCAGCCATCCATCCATCCAGTCACCCATCTAGCCATCCATCCATCAATCCATCCGTCCAGCCAGCCATCCATCCAGCCATCCATTCATCCTGCCATCTATCCAGCCATCCATTCAGCCATCCATCCATCCATCAATCCCTCCAGCCAGCCAACCATTCGGCCATCCATCCATCCAGCCATCCATTCATCGATCCCTTCAGCCAGCCATCCATTCGGCCATCCATCCAGACATCCATCCGTCCATCCATCCCTCCTGCCAGCCATCCATCCAGCCATTCTTCCATCCAGCCATCCATCCAGCCATCCATCCAGCCATCCATTCAGCCATCCGTCCATCCATCCCTCCAGCCAGCCATCCATCCAGCCATCCATCCATCCAGCCATCCATCCAGCCATCCATCCATCCATCCATCCATCCCTCCAGCCAGTCATCCATCCAGCCATCCATCCATCAATCCATCCTGCCATCCATCCATCCATCCATCCATCTCTCCAGACAGCCATTCATCCAGCCATCCATCCATTCAGCCATCCATCCAGCCATCCATCCATCCCTCCAGCCAGCCATCCATCTAGCCATCCATCCATTCAGCCATCCATCCAGCCATCCATCCATCCATCCATCCCTCCAGCCAGCCATCCATCCAGCCATCCCTATCCAGCCATCCATCCAGCCATCCATCCATCCATCCATCTCTCCAGCCAGCCATACATCCAGCCATCCATCGATCCAGCCAACCATCCAGCCATCCATCCATCCATCCATCCCTCCAGCCATCCAGTCATTAAGCCATCCATCCATCCATCCAGCCATCCATCCATCCATCCATCCCTCCAGCCAGCCATCCATCCAGCCATCCCTCCATCCAGGCATCCATCCAGCCATCCATCCATCAATCCATCCCTCCAGCCAGCCATGATCCAGCCATCCATCCATCCAGCCGTCCATCCAGCCATCCATCCATCCATCCATCCCTCCAGCCAGCCATCCATCCAGCCATACATCCATCCAGCCATCCATCCAGCCATCCATCCATCCATCCATTCCTCCAGCCAGCCATCCATTCAACCATCAATCCATCCAGCCATCCATCCAGCCATCCATCCATCCCTCCAGCCAGCCATCCATCCAGCCATCCATCCATCCATCCAGCCAGCCATCCATCCATTCCTCCAGCCAGCCATCCATCCAGCCATCCGTCCATCCATCCATCCATCCAGCAATCCATCCAGCCATCCATCCATCCATCCCTCCAGCCAGCCTTTAATCCAGCCATCCATCCATTAAGCCATCCATCCAGCCATCCATCCATCCATCCATCCCTCTAGCCAGCCATCCATCCAGCCATTCCTCCATCCAGCCATCCATCCAGCCATCCATCCATCCATCCATCTCTCCAGCCAGCCATACATCCAGCCATCCATCCATTCAGCCATTCATCCAGCCATCCATCCATCCATCCATCCCTCCAGCCAGCCAGCCATTAAGACATCCATCCATCCAGCCATCCATCCAGCCATCCATCCAGCCATCCATCCATCCCTCCAGCCAGCCATCCATCCAGCCATCCCTCCATCCAGCCATCCATCCAACCATCCATCCATCCATCCATCCATCCAGCCAGCCAACCATCCAGCCATCCCTCCATCCAGCCATCCATCCATCCATCCATCCCTCCAGCCAGCCATCCATCCAGCCATCCATCCATCCAGCCATCCATCCAGCCATCCATCCATCAATCCATCCCTCCAGCCAGCCATCCATCCAGCAATCCATCCGAACCATCCGTCCATCCAGCCATCCATCCATCCATGCATCTCTCCAGCCAGCCATCCATCCATCCATCCGTCCAGCCAGCCATCCATCCAGCCATCCATCCATCCAGCCATCGAAACATCAATCCATCCCTCCAGCCAGCCATCCATCCAGCCATCCATCCATCCAGCCGTCCATCCAGCCATCCATCCATCCCTCCAGCCAACCATCCATCCAGCCATCCATCCATCCACCCATCCCTCCAGCCAGCCAACCATCCAGCCAACCCTACATCCAGCCATCCCTCCATCCAGCCATCCATCCATCCATCCATCCCTCCAGCCAGCCATCCATCCAGCCATCCATCCATCCAGCCATCCATCCAGCCATCCATCCATCAATCCATTCATCCAGCCAGCCATCCATCTAGCCATCCATCCATCCAGCCGTCCATCGGACCATCCATCCATCCATCCATCTTTCCAGCCAGCTATCCATCCAGCCATCCATCCATCCAGCCATCCATTCAGCCATCCATTCCGCCATCCATCGATCCAGCCATCAACCCAGCCATCCATCCATCCATCCATTCCTCCAGCCAGCCATCCATCCAGCCATCCCTCCATCCAGCCATCCATCCATCCATCCATCCCTCCATCCATCCATCCCTCCAGCCAGCCATCCATCCAGCCATCCATTCGTCCAACCATCCATCCAGCCATCCATCCATCCATCCATCCCTCCAGCCAGCCATCCATCCAGCCATCCATCCTTCCAGCCATCCATCCTGCCATCCATCCATCCATCCATCGCTCCAGCCAGCCATCCATCCAGCCAGCCATCCAGCCATCCATCATTCAATCCATCCCTCCAGCCAGCCATGCATCCAGTCATCCTTCCATCCAGCCATCCATCCAGCCATCCATCCATGACTCCATCCCTCCAGCCAGCCATCCATCCAGCCATCCATCGATCTAGCCATCCATTCAGCCATCCATCCATCCATCCCTCCAGCCAGCCATCCATCCAGCCTTCCATCCATCCAGCCATCCGTCCAGCCATCCATTAATCCATCCATTCCTCCAGCCAGCAATCCATCCAGCCATCCATCCAGCCATCCATGCAGCCACCCATCCATCCATCCATCCCTCCAGCAAGCCATCCATCCAGACATCCATCCATCCAGCCATCCATCCAGCCATCCATCCATCCATCCATTCCTCCTGCCAGCCATCCATCCAGCAATCCATCCATCCAGCCATCCCTCCAGACAGCCATCCTTCCGGAAATCCATCCATCCAGCCATCCATCCAGCCACCCATCCATCCATCCATCCCTCCAGCCAGCCATCCATCCAGCCATCCATCTATCCAGCCATCCATCCAGCCATCCATCCATCCATCCCTCCAGCCAGCCTTCCATCCACCCCTCCAGCCAGCCATCCATCCAGCCAGCCAGCCATCCATCCATCCATCCATCCATCCATCCATCCATCCATCCATCCATCCATCCAGCCATCCATCCAGCCATCCATCCAGCCATCCATCCATCCATCCATCCAGCCATCCATCCATCCATCCATCCATCCATCCATCCATCCAGCCATCCATCCAGCCATCCATCCATACATCCAGCCAACCATTCATCCATCCATCCAGCCAGCCATCCAGCCATCCATCCATCCATCCTTCCTTCCAGCCAGTCATCCATCCAGCCAGCCAACCATCCAGCCATCCCACAATCCAGCCATCCATCCATCCATCCATCCCACCAGCCAGCCATCCATGCAGCCATCCATCCAGCTATCCATCCAGCCATCCATCCGTCAATCCATCCCTCCAGCCAGCCATCCATCCAGCCATCCATCCATCCAGCCGTCCATCCAGCCATCCATCCATCCATCCATCCCTTCAGCCTGCCATCCATCCAGCCATCCATCCATCCAGCCACCCATCCAGCCATCCATCCATCAATCAATCCATCCAGCCAGCCATCCATCCATCCATCCATCCATCCTGCCATCTATCCAGCCATCCATTCAGCCATCCATCCATCCATCCAGCCATCCAGCCATCCAACCATCCATTAAGCCAGCCATCCATCCAGCCATCCAGCCATCCAGCCATCCATCCAGCCATCCTTCCATTCATCCATCCCTCCAGCCAGCCATCCATCCAGCCATCCATCCATCCAGCCATCCTTTCAGCCATCCATCCATCCATCCATCCCTTCATCCAGCCATTCATTCGGCCATCCATCCATGCAGCCAGCCATCCATCCATCCCTCCAGCCAGCCATCCATCCAGCCATCCATCCATCCTGCCATCCTTCCAGCCATCCATCCATCCATCCATCACTCCTGCCAGCCATCCATCCAGCCATCCATCCCTCCTGCCAGCCATCCATCCAGCCATCCATCTATCCAACCATCCATCCAGCCATCCATCCATCCATCCGTCCCTCCAGCCAGCCATCCATCCAGCCATCCATCCATCCAGCCATCCATCCAGCCATCCATCCATCCATCCTTCCTTGCAGCCAGCCATCCATCCATCCAGCCGTCCATCCAGCCATCC